>NW_021319651.1:175425-320686 GCF_001605985.2 Dendrobium catenatum | reverse complement strand
CTCTCTCCTCCTCCTAGCCACCGGCCACCTTCCCTCTCATTCGGATCCCAAATTTTCAAATAACATCTCTTAATACTTTCCAAATTTAGTGCATCATAATTTTGGAAAGTTAAAAATTAAAATTCCAATTCAATTCAAATTTGTAATCTCTTTCTATTTTAAAGAATGAGTTATGTTAGAAAAGTTTTCTCATTCATGCCAATTTGAATTTGAATGGCGATTTGCTATAAATTCTGTTTCCTTAATTATGAAGCTATGATTGGCAACTCTATTAAATCATCAATCCCACTCCCCAATCATTACTAGCCCCCTCTTGCCTTTTTCATCCTTTCCTTAAGTGATTCTATCACTTAATTCTCCTCAATCAATTACTCCAAATTAATTTCAGATATGGAGATTTGTTATAAATCATATTTCCTTAATTAGGAAGCTATGATTGGCAACTCCATTAAATCACCAATCCAACTCCCCAATCATTGCTAGTCGTCCGCCCTCTTGCCTCTTTCATCCTTTCCTTAAGTGCTCCTTCTAATTAATTGCCCCCAAATTAATTTCAGATTTTGCTAATTATAGGAATTATTTCCAAAATTCCTAATTGTTGTCCATGCTATAATATATCCTCTAAATCTGAAATTAAATTTCATGCTTCCTCCCTCCCTTTGATGGCCGACCACAACACCACCCCTCCTAAAATATTCATAATAACTTGATCTTTCTCTTAAGGAAGGAAGACTTGAATCCTCGTCCCCTGGCCAGCTACCCCACCCCTTACCTCCATCCTAAAGCTTTAACTTATTATCGATTACAAGACTTGTTTGGTTCAAGGAGCAATCCCATCAACCCGACGGTCGGTTTGGGAAATGGTGGAACAAGCACCAAGAACACGAGAACGATAAACTCTCTCCCTAAGCCTATATCTTCGACTCTTCCTCAATCATGACATCGTTTAATTTTGAAGACTTATAAGAAGGCTTGTCGTCCGGAGGGACCATAGTCGACGAAGGCTAGAGGAACTATAATCCGCATACTACTGTTGCCGGAGGGACTATAGTCAACAGACGATAGTTTCGGATGAGACCATGGTCCGCAGGCGAAGGATGTCGGAGGGACTGCAGTTAACAGGTGACGTTGTCAGAGGGACTATAGTCAAATGGCGACGGAGGTCGAAGAAACCATAGTCGACGAGTGATGATGATCGGATAAAGGCTTTGCAACGGATGCCATATAGAGGTAAAACGATGATAGTCAGGCAGAGATCTAGTAGTGGCACTCTTGTGACCAGGGCTTGTCGAAGGTGGTATCGAGGTGGAGCTCCATAGTTTTTCAAGCCATAGAGCTCTCATGAGTCTCTTGCCCATGGTTTAAGCCTCCAAAAGTCTAAGCTGCAAAGGTCCCAACCCCCAAAAATCTCTCCCCATTTTATGTGAAAAGACGGAGCTTATTTATAGATTTTAAGAGTGATATGCTCCACGAATATAATGAAGATTTAGGATAATTTTGGAGTTCTCCATTAGATGACTCTTACTAATTTCTTCAATTATAGAACATTCATTCAACATTCAGTTGCCTTAACGATGTTTGAATTAACTGATATTGTTCTCGTTGGATTCATCTCATCGAGCTGATTGATTCGACTATAAACATGCTATATTTGGATATCATTTAATCATATAATTAATGCTTTAGAGCTTTCAAATTTGCTCAAAGCTTCTTATTTGAACCCATTTTAGCTCGAATTTGGCCGATTTTGATGTTGTTGTGTTCGTCTCACTTAAATGTTCAATTTGACTGCAAATTTGCTTAAATTGGAATTTGGTTGGTCCTAAATTTAATTTTTGAAATTTCCATTCAAATATGTATCAAGATTCCTGTCTGATCTAGACTATTTTCTAGGACCTATAAAATATAAAAAAATATAAATTATCTCAAATGTAGCCTAAATGATTTCTTGTTTAATTTTTTAAAGACATATGAGAGGTTGAAATATAAACTCACTTTCTCATCAGATATGTAAGCTTTAAATTTTAAAACCTTTTAATTCATATATTCATAAGAACTAATTTTATTTTATTTTTTCATTTATAAATCGTAGTTATCGCGTTAGCTTTACTTACTTTAACCTTAGCCCTGAAGTAATACCTTTCAAGGTTATAAGAAGGCTTTTTCCCAAAAAAAAAAAGAAGGTTATAAGAAGGCTTGTCGTCCACACCCGCACCCGCCCCTTCTCTTCCTCACTCTCATAAAAAAATTCAAAACCTCAAAATCTCTCATTTCGGGCTGTAATTCTTCGTGCACACGAGCACCCTACCCCCTCGCTAACCTTCGTGGTATCCTCGTTGGCTGCGCGAAGATGAGCGGCTTTTCTAGGGTTTCAATCCCTAATAACACGAAGAAGATGATCCAGAACATTAAGGAGATCGCGGCGAATCACAGCGATGAGGAGATATACACAATGCTTAAGGAATGCTCCATGGATCCCAACGAGACCGTTCATAAGCTCCTTTACCAAGGTCTTAAAATTCTTCTCTGTACTTTTCTTTTGCCACTTGTTTACTGTATGTGATATTTCCGTCTCTTTTCTACTTGTTGACCTGTCGGATGGGTAATCTTGATTCCGGGATTCGATGTAATGATGACTTGTGCGTTTTATTGGATGGGATGCCGTGATTATAAGATCAAATTCGTCTTTTTGTTGACGGATTTCGATATTTTTGTTCATCTTTTAGCGTTTGTTCCACTTTCCGTACTGTTTTACCGTGCCAAATGTAGATTTGGGGATTTTTCTTTTGGGAAATTTTGAGGCAAAGCCTGTATATTAATCAATACAAAATACAACTAAGAGGCCTTAAAATAAGACCCGAAAACATAAACCGAACAGAAGAAAAGAAAGAAAGCAGTAAAACCGATAATACAAAAGTTCCCCAGGAAAAAACGGCGAACGAGAAAATGTCGGTCAAAACCTAGACTCAGTATGAAGCCAACCGCAGAATCATCATAAGATCAGCTGAAACAGCCAAGAACCCGATCAAGCAAGAGAGCCAAAAGAGGAGAAATGTGCCCAGATTGCCGCAGGGCCACCCGTGAGCACAAGGGCCATATCTGAAGACACCCGAGCTCCTATCCTCCAGGCTATAGGGCTTAAGCAAAGGTTGCCACATATACCTTCCAGTGCAAAAAGCCATGCAGTTGGCATCAATCCTCATCGTCTGCAAAAACAACAGCTCCGACAAGAGACCCAAATTCAACAAGCAATAGCAGCTTTCCAGATTAAGCGGACCGGAAGCCTCAGTTTAGGATAGCAAATTGTCTCTTAATTTCGTCATAATCCTTTCTCCTTTTGACCCGAGAAATGAGAGCACGTATAATCTCATAAAGTAAGGAAGAGGGATTAGCCCCCATATTCCCAAACCTAAGATTGTTCCTTTGACTCCACAAGAAATAGATAGTGTAGTTAAGAGCCAATAAACAAAAATTTTTACCCCCCTTACCATGATCCAAAAGATCCAAGTGTTCAAAAGCTTGACATAGGTCGGCCTGAAGAGAAAGCTATTAAAGAAGGACAAAATAGATGTGATCACCATGAATGAGAAATCACATTCAAAAAACAAATGCCTATGGGATTCTGGAGCGTCTTGGCAAAAGGAACAAAGAGGAGAAATGGGAATAGATATTCTAATGAGAATATCAACACATTTTAACCTTCCGATGATAGCCATCCAAGAGTAGCAGGAGCATCTTAGTGCGTGTTTCTTATGCCAGATGAATTGAGACCAAGAAACCTCCGCCAAACTCCCAAAAAATTGAGAAATAAAAATTTTAAACTTAGGTTTGCAAGAACCATTCCACGAAATACCCCCAGGATCACCAATCAATACTCCCAAAATAGACTGCCAGATGTTTGTAGGAAGAGAGCTAGGAAGATTCCAAGTATCCTCCACAATGAAATCTTTAACTAGTGCCTGTGTAAAATGATGTGAATGCCCCAGATCATGGAGCGAATTACCATTGCACCACGGGTCCCAGATCATAGAGTAGGAACAGTTAGAAGAAACATTAAAGGTGATGTTATTCCTGATGTTCAAAGCCGTAAGACAAGTAAACATCCAAAATTTGGAGGCATTAGCATTAGGAGGTTTCCAGGGAGAGTGGAATTTGGACTTAAACCAAGCGCTCACAAGATTTTTGCAGCTATAAAGCCTCAAATGAAAGAGTAGGACACAACATGATAGATAGCCGATGGAGGGGATACCTAAACCCCCAAATCTGTGAGGCTTGGCCGAATCCTTCCAAGCAATGAGGTGAACCTTTCTTTTATTTATCCGACCATGAAAAGGAAATTTAGCACAGAGTTTGGAAATTAATTTACTACACGCTTTGGGTATAATAGATCCTCTTATCCAATAGAAAATAGTGTTGGCAATAGTGAATTTCAGGAATTGAACTCTACCTGTAAAAGACATAAAATTTACTTTACAACCATCAAGTAGAGTAAAGATTCTACTCAGTAGTGGTTGGAAGTAAAAGAAGTTAAGCTTTTTGGGGGAAATGGGGATCCCAAGGTAGGTGAGGAAGTTTTCAACTCTAGAGATCCCCAAAATTTCACAAATACTTGTGGCTTCAGGGGCAAGTTTGGAGAAGATGATAGAGCTTTCAGAAGGGTTAACTTGAAGCCTCGAGGCATTGCCAAACTCATATAGGGAATCTTGGAGAGCGGCATCATTAACAGTGGAGGCCTCATCAAAAACCAGAAGATCATCTGCATATAGCAAATGATTAATAGAAATCCCATTGGAGTAAATCCCAGTGAAAGGGTTGGTCGGATAGGATCTTTGGAGACAACAAGATAAACCGTCCATAACAATACAGAAGAGCAGAGGGGAGAGAGGACACCCCTGCCTTAGCCCCGAGGAAGCTTTAAAGAAACCTTCAAGAGTACCATTTATGGAAATAGAGAAGAAAACCCCAGTAATGCAACTTTTAATCCAATTCAAGAACTTTGAGGGAAAACCTTTTTGCGCCATTCCGAGTGATCAAAAAGTCATGAGAGACAATATTGAAAGCCTTCAAAATGTTCAATTTGGCACAGAACAATTTTTTTGAAGCATTAAATTCCCTAAGCAATTCTGAGGCAAGTAAAATATTATCAGTCGAGCACCTAAACTGAACAAAACCCCCTTAGCTTTCATGAATAATATGGGGGCAAAATGAGTTTGAGTCTATTGGCCAAAACCTTGGCCACAATCTTGTAGAGCACATTGCAGAGAGATATGTGTCTGTAATCCGATATATTTGAAGCATGAGGTCTTTTGGGGATCAGGATTAAAGCAGAGGCTTTAGCACCCTTAGGTAAATACCCTGTGTGATAGATATTGTTTACAATTTGGCATAACATTGGTTCGCTAATATGCTAAGTGCGTTTGTAAAAGGCATAATTAAATCCATCCAGGCCCGGGGCAGAATCATTATGGCCGTCAAAAACTGCAGATTTGATCTCATCGTAAGAGAAAGGGACTTCAAGAGAAGCCTTCATATGCTCGAGGACAGTGATACCCAAAGGGAAATTAAAGTCAGTTGCATGTGCCGGCATAGGGGGGTTAAACAAGGATTTAAAAAGCTTAATTAAGGCCTTAGCAATATCAGGTTGCCGCGATCTCCTTAATGTTCTATATCATCTTCTTTGTGTTATTAGGGATGGAAACCCTAGAAAAGCAGCTCATCTTCGCGCAGCCAACGAGAAGACCACGAAGGTCAGCGAGGGGGTAGGGTGCTGGTGCGCTCGAAGTATTACAGCCCGAAATGAGAGATTTTGAGGTTTTGAATTTTTTTATGAGAGTGAGAAAGAGAGAGAGGGAAGAGAAGGGGCGGGTGTGGACGACAATCCTTCTTATAACCCTTTTTTTTTCTTTGGGAAAAAGCCTTCTTATAACCTTGAAAGGTATTACTTCATGGCTAAGGTTAAAGTAAAGTTAAGGCGATAACTAGGATTTATAAATTACAAAATAAAATAAAATTTGTTCTTATGAATATATGAATTAAAAGGTTTTAAAATTTAAAACTTACATATTTACTTTATTCCCGCTATTATAATTTATTGCCTTTTTTAAAATGAAAGATGAATCCTGTTCTTTTTTGTTTGTGTGAGAGGCTCTTTTTTAGGATTCACTTATCATGCCTCTTTTTAATGTAATCATTAGAGGCAGTTAGCTTTGGTGTCCATTACCTTGGGAAGGATCTGTTTGTTTCACACATCGTGTTTACTGTGCAGTTGTGGTGTTTCTGGTTTCGGTGACTTAGGCAGAAATGTGCTAATTGGTTGAGCATATCTGTTAGCCCTTGGGTCCGTCCGCAAGTGTACTACCTAAATTATTTTTCCTCAATCAACTTTATTTACTTACCTAAAATTTTTTTTGTTGTTCCTTGAATATACTTGAATTCGAATACTAATATGTGAATAGCTGTGATTGGTTTATGATGCATAGTTCTCTTTGAGTTTGCTTTGTTCCACAGTACTGATATTTGTTTCATGATAATCTCCATATTTACTTTTTTTGTATTAATCTCTCACATTAACAAAAAAAATCTCTCACCTGATATGTCTAATTTCTTCGTATGGATTTGGTGTAATTATGATTCATTTATACCATTTGGATTCTTTCCTCTCACAACTGTTTGTGTCCTTGCGAATTGTTTCGTTCTAGAATGATAAATTGATTTATTTTCTTAAAATTCAAAGTTTATGTATACTCGAAAGCATTGTTAGTAGAGGTAATTACTTGGAATATTCCTGGAAGGATAGATTTGTTATATGAGTCTATTAACCTTATATTAATCTGAAGAGAGTAGATTATGAAAGTGATTTTGTTGTTGTAGATACCTTTCACGAGGTCAAGAGAAAGCGTGACAAGAGAAAAGAGGTAATTCTTGCGCATCACTTGCTTCCCTTCATTTGCTAACTAAGTTCTGTAAGCTTAATCGCAAATGTAAATGTTTGAAGAGTACTGATTTGCAAACTACAATTTGGTACGCTATTCTTTTTGTCCTGTCAATGCTTGCAGTATCGGTGTTGATTAGCTTTTTTTTTTCCTGATGTTCATAACCTTTCTTTGAAACGTAAATTTTTATCTCATTGTACTAATTGGAAAGGTTATATCATTCTTCATTTATTTTCTTAATTTGTTTCTTCTGGTAAAGTTTATTTTCTTGTCATACTGAAGGAATCCTTTAGTTACTTTTGTTTTGAAATGACTAAAAGCACTTTGAAAATTTCTTACGCATCAGTGTTCTGCTACTTTCAAAACATGATGGTTAGTTTTTTGAGCAACTATGACCAACTCTCAAAAGATAGTTTATGTTTGCTTCAGTGCATTTGACGTGTTTTCTTTTGCTTTCCAAGGGTGACTAACTTTATTCTTGTTAAAAGATATGAACTTATCAGAATGCTGCATAATGAAAAGCAAAGCAAAACATAAAGGCCATAAGGATGGTTTTGTTTATGGAAAAATGATTGAACTAATCTTTAGTACTTCACTATGACAAAAAAATTTCATTGCTTTTATATTGTTTTACCGACATGATTCATTTATAGCTCAACTGAGCATGTTGCTTTCTAGACAATCAAATGCTTTTTAAACTGTAAGCTTATAGCAAAGTTCTTGATTCTTATCAAAGAAATAATAGCTTTTGTTCGACATAGGAAGGTTCCTATGCATGGCAATATAAAGTGCTTAGGAAATTTTTAATTTGTTTATCCTGAAGAAATAACATGAGGATTAAGCTAAATAGAAGAGCATGAATTCTTAAATCTACTCAATAGAAAGTCTATTTGAGTTCATTAAATAATTTATATGACATCATGAAAATTAAATAACCATTATACTTGCGCTTTGCCTCGCGTGTTAGATGCATGACAATCCACAAGATAATATGAAAAGTAATTGGCACCAAGTATCCTTTTGTAGAAAATGCATTACTAATACCACATTAACAAAATTGCAAATACAACATTAACAAAATTACAATGGCAAAAAGCTTTGATTTTTAGTATCAAAGCAAGCTTGAATGAACCAATTTCATTCTCAAACGTAATTTCATGAAATCTTAACTAAAGAAAGACAAGATTGGGGATTTCCTAATTTTGTATTGTGTTAATAAAACAAAAAGAATATATTGAGAGCAGTGTGACTGAAGAGAGAAGGTGATGATGAACTATGATGACAACAAAGACAATCTACATAAATGAACAAGATGGTCAATGAAGAAGGCAATGCTGAAGAAGAATAAAAAGATTGGAGTTGGCGTTAGTGATAGTGATGATGCCCATGGAGATGAACAAATTTCACCATTGCTTGACCCCACCATTGTTGTCATGATGCTATGACATGGTTCTTGTCTGTTGCGAAAATGAAATAGGGGTTAGGGTAAGGAGTGAGGAGATAAGTTGATGTTAGCTTATTAGGGATTAAGGATTGATGAAGCTTATAATCATAAAATTGTCATCTTATATTGTATATTCCAAGCAGGGGATAACCTTGAGCCATTTGGTCATTTGGTTAATTTTGTGTCAATTCTTTAGTTCTTCCAATATTCTTCCATACTATTAATATCCAGTTCATCCTGCAGCCATATGATAAATGACCATGTTTAATTTCTCAAATCATCATTCGTTTGCCATGACTCTCATTTATGGTGGCACTTCAATTGTGGTAGTCATTAATCTTTAATAATTGTCCTTGACCTCTTTAGATTGCTAGATTTTTGGTGGTTACAGTTTACATCCTCTATTATAAGAACTATTTTACTTTTGTTGCCTTGCTTAGATTCTTTTACTTTTTAATTGCTCGTATATCCAATTTTCTTGCTGTCAACTCCACTGGGATTAGTAGTGACATTTCCTGAATATGTATGTATCAGTTGTTGCACCTCTCTCTGCTCCAGTAAATTTGTTGTGATATATGTTTTAAGGGATAAAAAAAAGTTTGTGGAAAAAAAGTTTCTATCTATTAAGCATGGATCATTAGAAAGGAAAATAAATCAGCTCATATCCACTAATAGTTGCGTGCCAATAGTATGAAGAATCTACATAGAAATATTTTGGGGTGTCAGATTTTCTTAGTTCTTGGAATCTTAGTTATTAAATATGATAGTTTATTGGCATTAGAAGGTTGAATTGATAACCAATTGTAACTTAAGTTGATTCCCACTCTGGCCAAATCAACCCATTGCCCATTGGCCCTTAAAACCATCACACTAATTGGTTGAATAGCCGATTTCATTTTCTTATCATTGAGTTTTTTTATGCATTTGCAAGCTCTCAATTTTCCAATTTTCAATTATTATTATTATTTTAACTTTACCTTAATCTTTAGAATTAAAGAAATTTTTTTCTTGCATTACAATTTTACTTGTCAATATCCAAATTATGTTTGTTTAAAGAATATTATCTTTTAATCAATTTAGCAATTCTTAACTTTGTCACAACATTTAGGATAATAGTTTTACCTTAGCTTTTACTAAATTGCCACAAGCTTTTTTCCCTTAACACATTAAGCAATAGTTTCTTCACAGCTATTACAATTCAAACGCAACCGAATTTAACAACTTATTTTTGTTTTGATACTGTAAACCCCAGCTAATATCCCTAGTAAAATGAGGACTACCTTAATTCTAGTTTTTCATCTTTATCTTTGACTTGTTCTTCTTTTAAGCATTCCCTTTGAGCTCTCATTTTGGAAGCTAGATTTTTGTTTTCATGTGAGATGACTAGGGAACTTTTGCCTTCCATCTCTTCTTGTTCTCAGGATGCTTACATATGGATACACGTGCCTTCGTAATATGGTTGCTTTGAGGACTAAATATCTTACTTAATTTTATTAAATTTTGAAGCTGGAAAGTTCAGAGGAGCGGGTAGTGTGTGTATATATATATATGTGCATTTTGTTGTAAATTAGAATTTGTTTGATGTAAAACAAACATGCGAAGAGTTGCTTTGGGATTGTAACAATAAAGATTGAATTTGGGCATTGCTAATTAGTAACTCATGCTTCAATCAAGTTAAATTCTTAGAACTTTTCGTTGGAAGATTAGATAATGGTAAGCCGTTACAAGAGGTTAGCAAGACAATTGCAATAACAACAAAAATTAAATAGTAGTACTAATAACAAGTAATCAAGAATCCACAGCGGTAACATCAAGACATAGTCACTTAGAGATCCTACTCACTCAATTACTCTTAGGCTTTAGCGGATGAAGACAAAGCATGCGGTGAGAGAAACTGCCACTAGGAAGATGGTACTGAAGGTCTTTGTTGATGGAGTGGTAGCCATAGACGGAGAAGGGGTAGATCTCCCAATGAGAAGCCAAGGCGTCTTAGGTTTTTGGAGATCGATCGTCTCCGCTAAGCAGTAGAGGATGCACTTGACGTATCTTTCCACCGTTTCGTCGTATTCCCAATCAGGCTCGTAGAAGGGGGAGAGGAGGATGTCGATTTACCCTCGGTCGTTGTAAGCGAAGCCGTAATCGACCTCAGGATCGGCCATGCACCATAAGCATGAGAAGGAGAGAACACAAGGAGGAAGACAAAAGGAGAGAAAAGGGTGGTGTAGAGGGAGGCCGGTGGCTTGAATAGGAGGGAGAGGGGTGGGGACGGCTTGGAGAGGTGGGTAGGAGGCTAGGTTTTGAAGGAGCTTAGGTTAGGTTAGGGTGGAGGTGTGGTTTAATCTAAATCTAAAATTAATCTCAGATTTTAATTAAGTTTGGAGGGAAATAATTTGAAATTTGATTTCAAATTAATTGTAATTAAGACATTGATTGAGGATTAATGGGGGGGGGAGCCATAGATGGGGCCGGCGGCATGGAGAGAGAGGGGGAAGGGGATTATGGGGGAGTTAGGCTCTTTCCAAACAAGATATGACAACTAGGCGGGAAATAATGAATCCTTCAAAATTAAATTTCGAATGGATTCAAATTTGAAAACTTTCCTTATTTAGATTTCGCAAATAAGGAAAGTTTTGAATTTCAAAATTCACTAATTTCTTCCTTTAATGCTAGATCTAAAATTAGGGAGTCATTATGATGATTGAAATCATCATAATGGCTAGTTTTGAAGGAGCTCTTAGTTAGGTTAGTGGAGGTGTGTTTAATCTAAATCTAAATATTATCTCAGATTTTGATTAAATTTTAGAGGAAATTAAATTTGAAATTTGATTTCAAATATATGTAATTAAGACATTGATTGAGGATTATTGGGGGGGGGAGCCATAGATGGGGCTGGCGCATGGAGAGAGAGGGAAGGGGATTTGGGGAGTTAGGCTCTTTCAAACAAGATATGAAAACTAGGCGGGGAAAATAATGAATCCTCCAAAATTAAATTCGAATGGATTCAAATTTGAAAACTTTCCTTCTTTTAGATATTCGCAAATAAGGACAGTTTGAATTTCAAAGTTCAATAATTTTCTTCTTTTAAATCTAGATCTAATTAGGGAGTCAATTATGATGAATTGAAATCATCATATGCTTGATTAAGGGTATCGTGGCGGGCGGTCAGTGCGGGGGGAGGGGGATTTGCCGTCGGGTTGAGGTGGGCTTGGATGGTGGTTGGACTTGGGGTGGTGGAGCTAGAGGATGAAGTGGGTGGGAGAGATTAAGCAAACGGTGGAGGTGGACTTGGAAGGGGACGGTGGGTGGAGAAGGGAAGGAGGATGGGGGAAACACAAATAAAAATATAAAAGAAGAAATTACCACAAGCCGTGGACTCTTCTAACGACTAGTGGGCCTTGCACTTGCTCACCTCGAGCTCTCTCCCTTCTCTCTAGTGATCACACAAGAAGAAGAAGAAACACAAGAAATTTTTATTAAACATTCATCATCCCATTACAACACATAGGGCCACTATATATAGGCCTCTAACATGAAAAAAAAAAGTACAAACTTGCCCTCTGGGCTACAATGACAAGACACTCCCCATAGGGGTAAAATCGGAAAACAACAAAACTAAATAAAACATCATGCATACGACAATACTAGATAAAACATAAAGCTTCAAAAGTAAAGATGCTGAATCGTAGCCGTCGATCTACGATTCTATTGCCGGTACACGTGTCTGAATCTCTGAGCAATGTCCTCATCATTGTCCTATTATATTTTTTGTACATTAAAGTTTCACAATGAAAATCTAGGTTAGATGATTTGGGTTGGTACTATTCTCATGTGGTAATCATAATGTATGTATGATATGTGCATGCATTTATTTGTGAATGAGATTATGGTCCAGTCAAGCACAAATTCAATTTTCTCCTTCCTTTTGGATTCTAGTTATAAAGAACCTAAATTAAATGCTTGTCTATTGATTTTAATTTACACTATATGTATGTACGAGAGTATTGCCTTGCCCATTTGTGTGGCTAAAAAACCCCTTACTAAATTTTGACCATGAAGAGTACAAAAATGAAAGTGAAGTCTGGTTATCTAGATTTACACCATGTCGTTGGTTATAGTAAACTTGATTGAAAATTGGGATTAGCTCTTTGGATTTTGCTTATGAAAGTTCCACAATGAATTAAATGACTATCTTGTTTTTAACTTTAAAAACCATGGACCAAAAATTTATAAATTTTTGTAATCGCATTCATAGATCATAAGATTAGAAAAAAAGGCTTATAAGTCATGCTATAAGAAGTTTTTGATTAAGTATTTTTAGAAGATCAAAGCTAGGAACTACTGTAAATGAAGCGTTTTGGACACTTGCTCTCTTTTTACACACACAAAAATATTGCTCCCCCCAATAAAACTCTTAATCATAAATCCCCCTAAAACACAACACTAGAAATGTTATGGCAAAGACTGTTTATGATTTGGACTTATAATGACTTCTGAAATAATTATTGATTTCTCTAGGTCAAAAATTTCTTTAAAAATTAAGGGCTTTCACAGTACGTGCATTCTTCGAGTGCTACACAAGTGTGATTGATTACTTTAATGAAGAAAGGAGAGAGAAGGGGGGGGGGTTTGCAGTCTCTTTATATTGAAATAAAGCTTGGTTCTCTTTGGGATGTTTTTTATCAATATGGTTGTCTTTAATTAACTTATTTATTTGTTTTTCTCATGTGATTGACATCTTGTTAAGTGCAATAGGTTCATTATTTTCTTTTTGAAGCTCATACTTCATTAGTTACTAAATTTATTAAGGGTATTGGGTTGGAGGAATTTAGAATATAGAGGAGTTTTAAATATAATGTAAAACAAATATGTGCATTTTAGAAATACGCAAGGTGTTTTGTTGGATACAAATTAAATGCAATGAATTTTGTTGTTTATTTGATATGATGCATTTCAAACAAATTCATTTTAGAAATACAGCGGGCGTTGATAGGAGATAGTAGCAAGAGGTGGTTGTTAACGAGTGGTGACTGTGATAGGTGGCCAGTGAGGGCTACGGTGGGTGGTGTGTGGCTGATGGTATTAGGTGGAAAACTACTGGTGATGAATACGACCAATGAATGGCATAAGCTATGGCTGATTACTAGGCAACGACAATAGGTGGACAGTGGTGGCTACAGTGGGTGGCGGGTGGCCAATAACATTAGGTTGCAAACTATTGGTGATGACTACAACCGACGAGAGGCGTAAACCATGGTCAACGACCAGGTGCTGTTGATTGGTAAGTGGTTTTGAGGGGGAAAGGTGACGTGGTGTATTAAAAAATTGCACGAAGTTAGCAATTTTGAAACACACTAATAATAAACTAAATGGTGAATCCAAATAGATCAATAAATTACTTTGGATTTGTTTTTTATCCGAAAAACACTTAAATTTTTTAAGTCCTTGCATTCCTTTTACTCTACACTCAAAATATTTCAATCTAAACAACCCCTAATTGTAGTTGATTTCTTGTAAAATTTTAGATTTGGGTAATTGCTATATTTTCTTGTGGAAAGAATAAACCATGTTTGTTTTCTATATATCAAAATTGACAAATTTTGTTAAAATTATAAATTAGTAGCCTGCGTGTTACGATTTTATTTTATTTTTCATCTTGGATTATCTTGGATTGCATCGGAAATCCTATAGTCTAATCTTTCTTAATTCAATCCTTCCTATGAATGGGATTTAGTGATTATCCTTGGGATGATTTATGTGTGTGATCCAAATTTATCAGGATAGGTTGGTGTCCGATCCTTTCTCAGTGAATGAAGATCAAGGGGGGTATATTTGGGCTGATTTGTGTTTGTGTGTTTGAGAATCTGAATAGGCTGGTGTTCAAATCAAGGGAAGTACCCTTTGGTTGATTTGTATGTGATCAAAAATCTAAGGATAGGTGGGATATGTGCTTGTTTTGCTTGTATGAAGTCTTGTTCTTTCTTATGGATGATTTCTATCTTTAAACTTGTCTTTTTTATTTGCTTAGTTAGTGGTTTTACTCATGTGCTTGAAATCTTACAAATGGAGATATGTGCTTGTTTTCTTTTTGAAGCATGAACTTTATTAATTGCTGAAGTTATTCATTGTAGTTGAATTCATGTTGAATTTTAGATTTGGGCAATACTTAAATTTTCTTGTGGGAAGAATAGTGGCTTTAATATGGCTAATCAATATTTATTTTTGTCGTCAACTATAACATTCGAAAAATATTAACATATTTTCCTAATAATAATTCTATAAGTTACTATGTGGCTGTTTATAATGGAGTCTTATCCTTATATGAGATTAAACCGTCATTGTTTGATCACTTTCCTTTTTTAATCTTATTATTAGATAATATGCCGCATCATGTTGAATATGCATAGCAACTTGTCAAGCAGGCATATGCAACTGTACTCTTTATTAGAGATGATTCATAATGATTATAAAATGACGTAACTACCGTGTGTCTTGTTTAGCTATAATCCATAGCAAAGCATCTTTAATATATTATATTGAAGAATAGAGATACAGATGCTGATACAATTTCTAAAATTAAATGCAAAATGCTTAAAATCGAGAAGTGGTATTTAAGTATCATGTGAAATGAGGAGATCATAGAGTGATAATGTTAAAAATTATAAAATTGCAATCAGGCCAATTTTATTGTATGGATATGAGGCAATAAAAAAAGGCCATTGATGGTTGAGTGTGACAAAAATGGAGATTTTAAGATGAAGTTGTGGCAAAATTAGGAATGATAAATTGATAAATGATAGTATTATAGGAGTAGTTGGAGTGACATCTATTGAAGACATTATATTTGAAAATAAATTTTTGTGATTGGAACATCTACAGTTCAACTGAAAAACATATCCATTAGATTTGTGATTAAAATTAGTTGTGAAGGCTTGTGAAGGAATGTGGTTTGGCTTGTTTTAAAGAAATTGTTCAAATTAGTTTGCAAAGAATAGGTTTAAACCCAAGCAATGCAAATAGGAATGAATGGATAGGTTTTTTGGGATTGCAATACAATTGATCGCAACATATGTAATTTCTTTTTGAATTTATAAAAATGAGATAATATTGCAAGGAATATAAACAAATTGATATATTTATAGAATATATTAAATAATATTATCATGAAAATATGTTAAAGAATAAAGAAAAAAACGTAGTACAATCTCATGAAATTCTTAAAAAAAATTGAAAAAAAATGACGAATCTATTGATCATAGGTAACAACATCCAATGCAACAATAAAATAATGTAAACTGTAGTCTTCTTTGGAAGAAAGAGCATGACTACTTTACTTCTACCACATCCTATGTACAACTTCTCCATGGAAATTATTAGTTGAATCACTTGAATGGATCATTCCAGTTTCACCTGAGGAGGTCCATAGTTGAATTGCTTTTTCTAATTTTATGTTATTTTATTTGCCTTCATCACTATTTTTTAATGAAAAAATTTAATATAAATGTTTGACTTTAAGCTATTTTGCCTTCATTAAGTAATGTTTATATTGGTAGATGCTTATCCTAAACATCTTTCTATCAATTAATTCTTTAGCTTCTATTTCTTTTCATTTTAACTCAGCTCTTCTGTACATTGCCCTGCTATATTCTAGTGAGGCGATCTAAATCTTCATATTATAGCCCAAACATTGGAATATCCTGCTGCATGAGATGGAGCATTTCCCCTTTTTTCCCTGTAACTTCACATTTTCATGTTTTCTGCAATCAGTTTGATTGTGCTTACAATAACTAATTTAGGGTTTGATGAAGTGTTTAATTTAGTTATCTTGCATGGTTGTGAATATATTTAACATTAAATTAAAAATATTACAAAATGAAACAGAGTATATGCTTACGAAATATAGATTGAAATGCTTTTTCTATTTTCTATCGTAAACCTCGTAGAATTTCATATTACAACGAATCTTTTGATTAGCCCATCATCATGCTGCATGAGATTTTGTTCGAAATAGGTTTTGTTCTGTTTTGTGTTTCATACACTAAAATTCCCTTAACTCAGTCACACTATCAGGAGAAATTCATTAGTACGTCCCAGTCAGAACCTGCATTGGATTTAATGTGGGAAGGAGAAGTTTCTTCTGCAAATTTCTCTGCAGAAAAATTCTATTGCTCCAGAAAACTGCAACACAAAGAAATGCAGTCTGAGAAGAAAAAAAATAGAAACTTCACTTTTTTTTAAGCATCAGATAGAATATGGAAAAGGAAAGAGAAGAAAAATGGGGATATTTAGCGAGTGATAAGCTGCACGCAACTCTGCAAACATGAAAGATCCAACCACTCAAAGGAGCATTATTAGAAGAGGAAATCTCACTTAAAATAAAACAGTGAAATATAGGGAAGGAAAATAAAAAAAAAGAGAAATACGTGGAAAGAAAGGAGAGCAATAGATGCAGAACCATCCCTGCCGCACTCCATTGCCATGTGGTGATAACCGGCCCCCCTCATTCGCACATTTTCTAGCACCCCATCTATCTTCATGTAACTTTGTACTATCCTATCACCCCTTAGGTTGGTTGAAGCTTTTTCTTTTGTTCTTTGTGAGCGTCAGCCCACAGGTCTCCAGACTGTGGAGGTCCTGCTTCCTTTGTTCAAATTTCTCTTGTTCAACTGCTGCCCTCTGTTTTTATGTAGGAAAGCAGGACCATCTACACGATATCCTATATATTTTAGGATAATTTGGAACAGAAAGTGCCGTCCCTCCTAGCTTTATCCATACAAGTAGAATCAGCTTCTGGAATGGTTAAACAGATAGTATTTAATTTTGTTTTCATAATTTTCTAAAAGGTTTTACTTATTTATTCTATTCATGGAAGATAATGATTGCATTATTTTATGTTCAACATTGAGAACAATAGTTAATTTGATAGGAAACACTTGTAGATTTCAAGTGAATACTAGCAAGAAAGACAAAAACAGCAAGAAAACTCTTCCAAACTCCAATGAAAACCAGAAAAATAATAATTTTATTGCAAAAATCAAATATATCGGAAGAAAACAACAAGATACATGTGATCATCTATTCGAGAGGAGGATCGATCTCTCCCAATCTCTAGACGAAACTAGAGCCCAAAACCTAAACCTAAGATATCCCAAAATCAGCCAAATTCAAGATGCCCTAACCCTAGGAAAACAAAGTATTTAATGCATACAAATAATATTAAAAAAAGCATACAAATCAAAAGGAAATCCCTAAATAGTCCCTACATTCAAATTTCCCTCTCAAATCCCTCAAAAATCCTTCCTAAAATGCATCATTTGCTTCGGCGGCTCACGCGGCACTTGCAAGAGGCGGAAGTGTTCCGCCTCCGTTTCGTGAGCCGGTCCAGTATGGACCAGTCTAATATTATTCAGTACTTGAATTGTTATTTCTCTTTAAACTATCATTTCTTTGACAAAACGAATTTATAAGCTAAGTTTTATTTGCTACCCTGGTCTAAGTTTAGTTTCTGCCTTGTTTTGGTTGTTGCTTTTCTTAGTGCAGTTCACTGATTCTTGTCATCTATTTATCTACAGAGCAATAGAGAAGCTTCTGATACACGGTGGAGGCCAACATCACAGGGGCGGGGGGGTAGGGCCGGACGGGGCAACTATATTCCTCGTTATGCATCTCATGGTATTTCTTATTTGATGTCGATTGTTGATATCAGTCGATTGTTGATATCAGTAAAGTTGTGGACCTGTGGTTATACACGTCTGTTTTGGACTAGGCATACCGACCTTCATTTTGTTTACTTCAAAAGATATCTGTAATTACTTTTATGTTATCCATTTCATTAATGATCTTAAACAAAGGACTGATGTTTGCTTACTGTTGAATATGTTTTATCTTAGGTCAATATACCTTTCTGCTGTTGGTTATGCTGTTTAATAACAATTTTTGTTCTTGATGTAAACTTACATCAAATTGTTGTTGAATTTTTGTGGGTTGGGAATATAGATTGAGTGGTAAAGGGACATATCTTTACTATTGCACCATGACATTCTAAGTTGGCAAAGAGAATCTTACTAGGTCATTGCTAGATGCTGCTAACTATTTTTTTATGCAAGAGTTTGTTTGTTTTTGTCTTACAATATGAGGTTTCAAGTTCTATGCTCTGGTTCTATCTGGGCAGATTCAGATAGCAGAAGGAACATAGTTATTGCGAAGGAGAATGGAATCAGCGAAGGCGGGGGAAAAGGTTCCACATCTCCTTTGTCTCATATGCCTGTGGCTACAGAAACTAAAGCTACTACTGGAGAAAATAAGTCGACTATCCCTATATTGAGGTATATTTGTCTTCCAATTTGCAGAAAACTCTGATCTATTTGTTTTTTAATTTGTATTGATTATTTTCTGTTCGGTGTCACTTTTGGGTGCTGAGAAGCATGGATTCACTGCACTTGACCAATATTCTAGAAATATGCCATAAAAACTCCTTTTTTTAGATTAGTATACATGCGAGGTATCATAAGTTGAAGTAATATGTTGTTCTTTAACAACGAGCATTAAAAAAATAAAGTCATGATTATTGATTCTTGCCAAACTTTAGAGAATAAATACAAATTCTAAACATTGAACACAAAGCATATTTATAGGAAATGAAAAATAGAAGTATATGAAATTATGAATAAAAATGGTTTTTTGAATGGACTCTATTTAAAGTGGTAAGGTTCTGGGTCTAATTGCTTCTTAAATGTATTTTATGCATGCTGTAGCAGTTTATAACTAAATAGTTAATGTTTAAAAAGAAGCATGAGTGCCTATGCGTCATACATAAAAACTATGGGAGAGAGTGATTGATCATATGTTATGATGTGATAGTAATGTTTCTCAATATCAGTTTGGATTCATGCTGGGTAGGTTTACTATGGAAGTTACACATTTATTGAGAGGTTTGATTGGAGAAGTATAGAGAGAGTAAGGAGGATCTACATTTGATATTTTTTTTATTTTGAGAAAACCTATGATAAGTTCCAAGAGAAGTGCTCTGGAGTTTTTTTTAAAAGAAAGGAGTTAATAATATTTATATTCAAGTCATTAAGTATATGCATGTAGGTGGCTATTATTTGTGTTTAAATGCAAGATGGTTTGACCAAGTATTTTCCTATTTCAGTTGGATTACATCAAGGATCAACTCTAAGCACATATCTTTTTGCTTTAGTCATTGATGTTCTTACTAGACATTTGCAAGAAAGATGTACCATGGTTTATGCTTTTTGCTGAAGATATTCTTCTTATTGATAAGACTATGGAGGGGGTCGAAGGAAAACTTGAACTATGGAGGTCAACCTGAGAATCTAAAAATTTTCATTTAAGTAGATCTAAAACCATGCATGGAGTGTAATTTTAGTAGTAATAGATCTAGTGGGGCATTTTGACTTTGGGCGATTAAGTCATTAAAAAGAGTATACGCTTTAGATACCTCGTGTCTATTGTTCAAAGCAATGGTGAAATATATGGGGATATTATTAGTAGAATTCAAGTTTGATGGCTGAAGTGTATGAATGCTTTGGGCTTGTTGTGTGATAGAAAAATACCCCTCAAACTTAAAGGAAAATTTTATAAGATGGTGGTGACATTTGTAATGATTTATAGTACAGAATATTGGCTATTAAAAGAGAAGCATAAATTTAAGTGAAGTGTTGCAGAGATGAGTATGCTCAGGTGGATAAGTGACATTTATACTTAGAGACATAATGCAAAATGAGTATATAAGTGAAAAGGTTGGAGTAGCTCCAGTGGCAGATAAGATTTGAGAGAGTTGCCTTAGATGGTTCGAGCACATAAAACGGTGGCCTACCAATGACTTAGTTAGGAGAGTAAATGTATTAGATCTAGCTTTTGTTAAGAAAGATAGAGGTAGACTGAAAAAGATTTGTTTAGAAAGTAGTAGAAATGATCTTTTTTTAATTAGATTTAAATGGAAATTTGACTTTTAATTGGACACAATGGAGAAAAATGATTCATGTAGTCGGCCCCACGTAGTGGATAAAAGCTTGATGTTGTTGTTGTTGTTTTTGTAGAGTGCTTATGAAAATTGATGTGCTGTATAGGACAAGTTTGTTTGATGTTATACATTTGGAAAAAAACATACAGCAGTTAATCATGTTTTCTCAAATCTACTTTATCTATAGCTGAAGCTAATTCAATATATTTCTTCAAGAAAATTGTCAAAGTTAGTGCATGACAAAACAGTTTAGGCCAGTCTTTTTGAATTTTCCTCTCTTCTTTAACAGCTATACGAACTAAACTTGAACTGGGTCATGCCATTTCATGTATATGAAATGTAAAATTATATATTGAGTTTTTTATTTTTATTTTAATTAAGTTCTTAAAAAAATACTGATCTCTATTTTGTGCTGGTTTATTTTTTCATCAGCTCTTGTTTAGGCATTCTAAGCTTCCTGCAAAAAATAAACTGCTTTTTCTTCTTTCAAAAGCTTGATAATATATCTTGAGCTTACTTAATTTCCTTTGAGATTATATGAGCATGCGAATATTTTACTTTTGACTTATTTTGTTGATTTATTTATGCTTTAGATTGATTTCCAATCATCATAAGCTACCAGCAGAATGCAACAATATAATTAGCAGCCTGTGAAGTTGATTGTCTAGCTGTTTTAGATTTTACTTAAGGATTTTTTCTATGCTTTGGAAATTTTTATTGTTTAGCGTTCAGTCTTGGTTATAATCTTTTAGTCATTGCCATAGTGATCTGAAATTATCTGGTTTTACTAGCATTTGACGATTTGCAATTTGCTCATTTTTTTAGCTATGCTCCCAAATTACCTTAGGAAGATCTAAAATACAAGTGTCATGAAAATTTTAATGGTTGTGAATCAATAATTCTTCTTTATTATCATATAATTTTGTTGAGTGTGATGTTAAAACTTATTGTTTAAGATTATTAGAAGATAAGGTGATTTTTGGATGTGATGGGTTTGAGTATCATAGATCTATCATATATAAAAAAAGGAGATATTGATGATGAGAGAACTTCTAGTGATATAAAGAAGTGTCTTGCAAGTTTTGTGTTATAAAAGGCTATTATGGAGGCTTAAAGATAAATTTTATAATTTATAGACAACAATTAGGATGGTAATGTTGTATGGATTAAAGTATTGGACTATAAAAAAGTTTTTAATATCTTTTTATTTTTTGCAACATAATTAAAAGATGTGAACATGAAAGTTTATCAAAATTAGGGAGGATATATCAATGAATGTTTATTTTAGAGAAAAGATTGGAGTGACATCTATTGCAAAAAAGGTGACTGAAAATAGATTTAAGTGATTTGGACACGGACAACGAATGGTAGAAAATATGTCCATTAGACCAATTCATAAAATTAGTGTAAGAGGATTAGTAAGGATAAGGAATAAACTTAATTTTACATGAATAGTAAGTGTCAACATGATTTGTAAATAATCGATTTAACACCTCATGCAACACTCATAAAAAAATGAATGGAAAATATGGGTTTGTAATGCCAATCCCAAATAGTTGGTATAATGCTAATGATGATGATAATTAGTTCTCCTTCCACGTGTGAGAACAGAATATTATAGTTCATTTTTTTGCAAGTTTTTGGTTTAAATTCACATTAAAATATCTAGTTATTTTGTAAATTAAATATGGATTTTTTTTTTATAATGCCAAATCATATGATGGCCGGTAACTAAGTTATTGTCTTACATTGTACATGGCTTGCCTAACTGGTCATTGTATTGTGTTTTTCACATGTTGTGACTTGTGAGTCATTTTTGTTTTTTTATATTGTGGTTATATTGAGTTGGTGGTTATGAACAACGTTTGGAATCGTCTCATTGCCCTAGCATAACACTTTTGGAGTCTTCTTGCTACTGGTTGGATGTACAGTTTGAGCTTGTGTTGTGTTGCTTTGTTTGCCATTATATCTTCTATCTTTATACATTCCTTAAATTTTACTTAAAGTAAAACAGAACAAAAGAATTGTTTTAATTTTTTATTTATGTACATCATCACTAGTTTTCTCTGATCCTTTTGCATGATTGGACTCTTCAGTTCCATGTCTAACATGCCCAATGGATCTATCAAAGCTGAGCACCTGCCATCTGACAAGCTTAGTTTCAGTGTTGACTCTTCAATTGAAGGACTTTCAGCTGTGATGGTCAGTAAAGTCGGGTCTTCTTCAACTGATGGAAAGCTTTCCTTATCAAGCAGTGATCAGAGCTCCTTATCCATCTCTGTAGTTTCTGCTTCCGGTGATTATGCCTTGTCATCAGAACCAGCCATATTTCCATCTAGTGATGGACTTTCTCTCAGTGTAGTGGGTGCGATCAAGGGTGAAGTAGGGACTCATCAGTCAATAGTTGATACAACTGCTGACATAAATGTTTCTCATGATAATGGTGGCTCTAAATTGTCATTCTTACAAGAGACAATTGCATCTGAAACGAGCCATGCTTTTGTTAATGGAAAACTTAAAGAGAACTTTCTTGGAATTGAGGGGGCAAAAGTTCTTAACACTTCTCAAGCTGCATCTCCATCTTCTTCTATTACAGGTGCCTCTAGCAGCAGGCCTTCATCTAATTATAGCAATCGGTCACAACACACAGGTGCTCCTATCAAGGGTATATTTCTCATTTGAAACTCATAGATCTATTATTTTTTGTTTCTAATTTTGTTTATCATTATCCATTTTCAATTGGAAGGTAATTCAACTCCTCTCACATGAGATATCACTTATTTTTCAATCTCCAAAACTTCCTCATATGTCACATAATACACTCAAATTGTCAAATCATGCTAAAAGTTAGTAGATTTCAAGTTGGAGGGTTGAAGCGGAGGAATGCATTGGGCTTGTTGTGTTATAGAAAAGTCCCCCTCAAACTTAAGGGAAATTTATATAAGATGGTGGTGAGACCGGCAATGCTTTATAGTGCATAATGTTGGCCATTAAAAGAGAAGCATAATATAAGTTAAATGTTGAAAAGATAGGATGCTTAGGTGGATGAGTGGCTTTATTCTTAAAGACAAGATACGAAATGAGAATATACATGAAAAAGTTGGAGTAGCTCTAGTGGATGATAAGATTAGAAAGAGTCGCCTTAGATAGTTTGGTCACATAAAATGGCAGCCTTCCGATGACCCGGTTAGGAAAGTAGATATATTAGATTTGGCTTATGTTAAGAAAGGTAGAGGTAGACCTAAAAGTATTTGGTTAGAGAATTTTAGAAATGACCATTCTTTACTGGATTTAAATGAGATTTTGACTCTTAACATGACACAATAGAAAAAAAGAATTAATGTAGCCGACCCCATGTAGTGGGATAAAGGCTTGATGTTATTGTTGTATTCATTTTAATTCTTTGAATCTAGGAGGATGTATTTACATACTTAGAAGGTTGCCTACTATTGTACTTGAGTCCTTTGATCTTTATCTTACTGTTGGCGATACAATTCCTTGAAGATTGCTTGCAGAATTCCCTGTTATTGCAGTTCCAATATCTTCTTGTGGCTCTCTACTCCTATGACTCATTGTTCCTACAGGGTTCTCTGTTTAACTTGCACTAATTACTTTATGTAGGCAGGTTTTGCTTACACTTTTTTCTTTTAGGTTGATTTAGGTGAACTTGTATTATTATAAATAGGGTTTGAGCTATGTACACAAATTGAATAAATTTCTTGTTAGATTTGCTTCATTTTCTAAATTTCTTGATCAAGTGAAACAACTGAACAGCATTGAGAAATCCTATTTCCTTTTAGAAGCTAATGAATTGCTTTTTTGGCAAAGACTTTCCCTTTCTACTTTCTTCTTCTATGTTCTGTTATTGGTATGAAAGAGCGATAGATTTTAAATAAGTACATGGACTTCAAAGTTTCATGGCTTTTTTGAACATTGAATTTCTAATCATTACTTGGTAGAAGGCTATTGGTTTTTTCTTATAAATTAATGTCCATTATTCTTTCAGGTTTCATCAAAGGCAACAATGAGAGTTACTGCTACTAAACTTTTTTTTTGTGCTTGATATATGATTTTTTTGCATCTTATGTTTGATTGTATTAGAAACCCTAGATCTTAGGATGTTTACATCACTCAGCTTCTAGATCTCTAATAGCACATTTATAATGTTGAGGCATATCAAGAATTAAAAGAAATCTAGTTTAGGTGGAGAATCAATGATTTAGAAATAAGAAAGGGTAAAGAATTTGGACGAATGAACAAAGCTTCAATAGGAGGAAGATAAGGAGTATAGAGAAAGCAAACAATAGAAACAAACCATTAGGTAAGGGGGGATCTTTGAAAGGGAGGCTACAAAAAATTGAATTTTTTTATTTATTATATTATAATACCATAACGCAAGAGTAACAATCATTTCAAAGATTTCAGACTCAATTGCTTGCTTAAAACATTTTATGATGTGAAAGGTAGGAAATACTACATTTTTTGTTCCATATATAAAATATTTTTAAACTGCATCTAAAACTAAATATATATTTATCAAATAGCATGCTCCATGCATTGATTCCTTTGGGCTACAATGAACTATACCGAAGAGTTGAAATGTTATTGAAAGGATAAATCGTGATCTTTAATTGTACCACAGAGCTGCCAAAATTTTTTTAAGAAACACATGATACATCTATCCGGAGGAAGAACATACAAAGGGGATAAACAACATCAACAAACAGTCACTTAACCCATTCGCATGAACATGATCAGCTGTGGAAAGACATCTTTGAAAACTTGAAGGCCTTCTTGCACTCAAATAAATTGACTTAATTGTTGGCATTACTATATTTTTAATTTTTTTATTTGGGTTCATGGATGGATATTGATCAATTGTGTTAGGGTAAAACCTAATTGAGCTGATTCAAATTTGGCAAATTGGATAAAGCTTGCGAGAATTGCATGGGATATGTGTAAGCACTCTTTTGAGCAGGTGGATGTGTGGAGCGGTGGTGCAAGTGAGGGAGTTGTAGGCCATAAATGTGAAACTAGCGAACAATGTTGCTGGTGCAATAGAGCTAAAGAAAGGTGCACATTATGCATGATTAGTATGAGAGAGTAATTGTGAATAGACAATAGGTAGACAATGATCGATTTAGGACCACAATAAGTGGGTGAGTGCATGCAATGCAACAAATTCAATAAACTAAGATGGAATTGCAAGGGGAGCATATACATGTGGGAACGTCGATTGCTTGAGGGTTGTATGAGTTTGGTGCAAGTTGTGATCATGACGATGAAGGTTGAGCAAGAAAGCCTCAAAGCATGGACTATTGATGGAATGATGGATGTGAGTGGAGACATGTTGGTAATTGCTAGGTTAGATGAACGGCAAAGATACAAGCTAAATTAAAGGGAGAACATGCGTGTACACATTAAGCAAGATGTAATGTGGAATTGCAAGCGATTGTGTAATTATGATGGCTACAAAGTGGACTTGGTCGGGGAGGATGAAGATGTGGTGAATGAATTTATTTTGGGCTTTAATTACCAAATTGAGAACTATTGAACGAAAGTTTGAAGATTTTAATATAGCAAAATAAGAGAGTCTAAGAGATAAATAGATATTGAAGAATAGATGAAAGTAATGGCTTAATAGGGAGGGAGATAAGAGGAAGAGATGAAGATACAAGCCTCAAATCTAGAGGAGGAGAATCCTAAGTGATCGGCGGCGATCCTCCACTCGACGATCTCCAATTGTTCCTCGATGGCTTCCACCAAAGTATCCAAGATCCGCTCGTTATAATCTTCCATTGTGTGGTCGACCCTTGGGTTGACGTCGAAGAAGGTTGAACGTCAGATGCATACAAACCTGTGCTCGTCGTAGGAGAGTCCGTATTCTGTCTCTGGGTCAGCCATCCCTGGAGGACTTTGCTGTTTTGAGTTGGGGAAGCACTAAACACCAAGGGAAGTCTTCTCCGACGAGGGGAAGGCGGTTCGGGCTGAGGGAAAAATAGTGGACAGCAGTTTCGCTTTCCAAAGCAGTAGTTCTAGAGCCTCCAAGTGTTGAGATGCAAGGCCAATGGCTGAGATTTCAGCTGCAGTCATAGGGAGTAGGAAAATCCATGCTTTGTGGAGTTTTGGAGAGGTTTAGTGTAGGAAATCCAGCGGGAAAGCCTAGGAGAAATTCGTCCAGCAGGGGAAGAGGGGAAAGGATTTAATTCCCAAAATAGAATACTGAATTTTAGTCGATGAATAAAATAGCAAGATACAATTGATCCTCAATTCGAGAGGAGGATCGATCTCTCCCAAATCTCTAGACGCCGCTAGAGCCCAAAGAAACCTAAATCTAAGAGATCTCAAATTTCAGCCAAATTCAAGATGCCCCAAACCCTAGGAAAAACATCTATTTAATGCCTACCAATCAAAATGAATTCCCTAAACAGTCCCTACATTCAAATTTCTCTCTGAAACCCCCCAAAAATCCTTCCTAAAACGCTCTATATGAGCGGTCGGGCCGCTCGTTCTGGCGAAATCTCCGCCTGTTTTGCGATTTCGCCCGTGAACCGGTCCCGCCTGGACCGGTCTAACAGAAAAGGATAAAGATAAAGAAGAAAATCACTAATCCGACCGTCTCCAAGGTTGATGGGTGATCCGATCTCCCTCTCCTAGGGATTTCTCTCAAATCAAACTCTCAAGCTCTCACAAGAACTCATGCAAGGAAAAAATTTTAATCAATCATTCATTACCCTCAAACAACAAAACAAGGGGCTATAAATAACCTAGTACATGAGACTCAAGAAATAGAAAGACGAAAATGCCCTCGGGGATTACATACGACATCAATTTACTGGAAGGGTAAAACGAGAAATAAAATAACAGAAAATAAACAAAATACAACGACACATAATTAAAACAATACATGACATAAATCAAAAGTACAATGACTCGATCGTAGTCATAGATCGGCGGCCACGCCTCTGATAAACCTTCCAAAATCTGATGTCCCCATCACTAAGAGGAGAGACCACAAGAAATTTCAACTCACAAGATATTTTGCTAAATTTTTTAATGAAGAATGTGAAAATACGATTGACTTTAGTGACCTTAGTACCCTAAATGAAAATAAAGATTTATATTTTTATTGACGTATTAGTAAAACTGAAGTCAGAGAGACTTTAAAGGTAATGAAGTGTGGAAAAGTTGTTGGATGTGATTATATTCCAATAGAGGTGGAAATGCTTAGGAGATGAAGGAATTTCTTGGCTTACTAAACTTTTTAATACTGTTTTGAAAACTAAAAAGATGTCAGATGAGTAGAACGAGAGTGTTTATTCTTATTTTTAAGAATAAAGGTGATGCACAAAATTATGCGAATTATAGAGGAATTAAGTTAATCTATCATACTTTAAAATTATGGGAGCGAGTTATGGAGCGTAGGTTGCGGTGTGATACTAATTTTTCTCAAAATCAATTTGGATTTATGCTGGCTGGGTAGGTTTACTATGGAAGCCATACATTTATTGAGAGGTTTGATGGAGAAATATAGAGAGAATAAGGAGGATCTAAATATGATATTTATTGATTTAGAGAAAGCATTGATAAAGTTCCAAGAGAAGTGTTATTGAGAGTTCTTGAAAAAAAAAGTATTAATAACACTTATACTCAAATCATTAAAGATATCTATGCATGAGCTTTTACTTGTGTTCAAACACATGGTGGTTTGACCAAGTATTTTCCTATTTCGGTTAGATTACATCAAGGATCAGCCTTAAGCCAATATCTTTTTGCTTTAGTCATGGATGTTCTCACTTAGACATTTACAAGATGTACCTTGGTGTATGCTTTTTATTGATGATATTTTTCTTGTTGATAAGGCTAGAACTGAATATATGGAGTGTAATTTTAGTAGTAATAGACCTAGTGAGGGGATTGCGACTTTGGGAGATCAAGTCATTAATAAGAGTACACGATTTAGATATCTTGGATCTATTGTTCAGAGTGATGGTGAAATAGATGGGGATATTATTAGCAGAATTCAAGTTGGATGGTTGAAGTGGAGGAATGCAATGAGCTTGTTGTGTGATAGAGAAGTCCCCCTCAAGTTTAAGGGAAAATTCTATAAGATTGTGGTGAGACCTGCAATACTTTATGGTGTCAAATGTTGGCCATTAAAAGAGAAGTATAATATGAAGTTAAGTGTTGCAGAGATAAGGATGCTCAGGTGGATGAGTGGCTTTACCCTTAGAGAGGATACGAAATCAGCATATACGTGAAAAGGTTGGAGTAGCTCTAGCCTCCAATGGAACATAAGATTATGGAGAGTCGCCTTAGATGGTTTGGTCACATAAAATGACAGCCTTCCGATGACCCAGTTAGGAAAGTAGAGGTATTTGATTTTACTTATGTTAAGAAAGTAGAGGTAGACCTAAAAAGACTTGGTTAGAAAATATTAGAAATGATATTTATTTATTAGATTTAAACGAGAATTTGACTTTTAACATGATACAATGAAAAAAAAGGATTCATGTAGCCGACCCCACGTAGTGGGACAAAGAGTTGATGTTGTTGTTATTCTTGTAATTCTTCATTTGTCAACTCCATAATAAGACTCAAATACTTTCCTAAATCATGTTATGATAAGATAGGAAAGAAATAATACATTCGTTATTGCATCTATAAAACATGTATAAAACTAATAGAACATTTTAAATGACATGTGCATCCCGTTAACAAAGATGCTTTAGGTGCTTGCTTAGCCGTCTAGGTGTGGTGAGGCTCTAGTGCCTCACACCCTTCCTAGGCTAGAGCAATTGCTAAGGTGTCAGCCAAGTGAGCGTTTTGTTGTATGATGCTATGTAATGAGGAATTTCTTTATTAATTTTTTTAATTTATTACGATTTAAAAGTATGCATAGCTATAATATATGAATGGGAACCTATATTAGACTTAACATCTATGATAAATCTTTTGAGAACACTTAATGCCTTTTCTATAACTTGATTGGATCATAAAAAATTGTGTGATCTTATTTATGTAAAGTATAATCATGCTCTTAAGGCTCGTCATGAGATTCTCATCAATCCAACCTCTCTCAATGATATTGATGATAGTAATGAGTGGTTTATTGATAGATGAGTGTTAATGTATCAAATTGTTGAAGATGAATTGTTGTTTGATGATGAAGATTTATCATGGGATAATGTAAAAAGAGCAGCAAGAGTTAGATAAAGATGCTTACTAGGAAGCTAATAAGATCAATTACAGGTACAATAGCTTCCCTTTCTACTATACTATAAAATATTTTGATGATGAATCGGATGAGCCGGTGGAGAAAAAAAGATGAGTTGGAGGGCTACAAATATAGTGATGTGGAAGCTTAGGCTATGGAAGCTACATACTTAATTTATTTGACTCTTTAAACTTTAAACATAGCTAGTAGCCTTATTGGCATTTTATTTTAGACAATCTATTCTACAAGATTTTGTCATTTGGCATTTGAAATGAATGTCATTTGAAAATGTATTTTTTTTCTTACTCTAATGTAATATTTTAACCTGATGATTATCATATTATACTCTCAAAAAATATTATTCATGATAAAATAGGTGAAAATTGTCAGCGCCTTTGCTTAGGTGAGCACCTAAGGACTTAGGTGTTAGGCACTTGTATCATCTTGGAGGAACTTAGTGGCTTTTATAACACTTAAATGCATAACATCTACCCTATCTCACATGCATAAATTTATTTTTCACCCTTTGATCTTTATATTTTACACTGCAATAATTAACTTTTTAGAGATTTTTGTTTTATGTAGTCTCCCCTTCCTTGCTTTCTACTTTTTAGCATAGAAATATGCCTAAAGTGATGGATCTAGATGGGTTAAGCATTACGAGCTAACCCTGGAAGTGGGAGGAAGCCCTAACGATATAGGATAAAAAGGGAAGATTTAGTTAAATATTGGGCAGCACATTAAGTATGATGGTTAGTGGGCATTAAAAAATGCTCTTGATGAATCTCGTGTTATTGTTGCTGGAGAATGGAGTTGTTGGGAGGTGTACCTGATAGACCTACCAAATTTGATTGGGAGGGAATTAGAAAATTTCCTAATCAAGAGGGATTTGTTTAGAAAGGTTCTTAATCAAAAGGAATTAATTAGGAGATGTTTCTTAATTGAAGTGAGCATATATGGGGGTTGATTTAGAGGTGATTAATTAGGAAATGTTTCATAAGTGAAGAAAATATATTTAGGGGCTGATTTGATGGGGATTAATTATGAAATATTTCCTAATTGAAAACGACAGATTTATGGGATGATTTGAGGGCTGATTTGGGAGGGAAATAATTAAGGAATAGGAGGGAATTAAGGGTGGGCTGTTTTGGTATTTATTATTTACTTGTTTGCTTTAAATATGAAGAGATGATTATGATTAGGGTTATGCAAATTAATCAAGTTGTTTTGGTTCTTGGAGTTTGGTGTCTTGGGCTTTAGCGACGTCTAGGGATTGGGAGAGATAGATACTCTTCTCGAATTGAGGATCAATTGTATTTTGCTATTTTTTTTTCCATTAGTTTGATTATTGCAATAAAATTACTGTTTTTCTTTGGTTTTCAATTGAAATTGTGGAGTTTTCTCGCCATTTTTTGCTTCCCCTATTAGGGTTACTTGAGATCTTCAAGTATTTCCTAACAAATTAGTATCAGAGCATAATTTGGGACCGTTTGTGGGCTATTTTCTTGAAAATCAACGGTTGTTTTCAGCCGAAGGAAGGAAAGTTTTGTTGTTTTTTGGTCTAGTTTTTTGAACCTAGAAAAATATGTGTATTGATGGCGGTCAAGAAAATGGATGCGTTGAAAGAACGCCTCGAAGGGGGGATGAGCCAAATGAAAGCGACAGTGAAAGATATAGAATTTCATCCGTGGAAGACAATTTTTTATCTCCATGAGATGGTGAAGAAGATATTAGAAAACCAAATTCAAACGGCGGTTTTAGAGACAAAGGGACTTGTAGGGAGAACTACGAATTTTAAATTTCGTAGGAGGAAAAATGATGTGGAGATCATGGAAAAAAAAGATGGAAAGTATGGAGAGAGGCGTGGTAATGGGTTGCATGAACCAAGGGGTGCTGGTTAGGAGAGAAAAAAGGGTATTATGGTAGAAAGGTGCTGATTTTGAAGAAAGGAGGGGAGAAAGCGAAGAGGGGTTTGGGTATGAGCATGGAAGGGAAGATTGGGAGACGTGGAGAGAGCCAAACACTTGGCAAAGGGGAAATTATGGAGGAATACGGGGAAACGGGGGAGAACCGAAGGTGCGGAAGCTGAAGATGCCCATTTTTGAAGGGAATGACACATATGGGTGGATTTACAAGGTGTAGAGTTATTTCACCGTCAATGGGTTGACGGAGGAAGAAAAATTGACGGCAACGGGTTTATGTTTAGAGAAGAAGGCGTTATCTTGGTTCCAATGGAGAGACATGAGGAGACCAATACGGAGTTGGAGGGCATTCAAGTAATGCTTATTGGAATGTTTTCGAACTGGCAGGGGAGGAGATTTCTATGAGCAGTTATTTGCACTAGTGCAGGACAGATCAGTGATAGATTACCGTGAGAGATTTGAGCTCTTGGCCAGTCGAGTGGAGCGACTATTGGAGACTGCTTTGGAGGGTATTTTCATGAAGGGACTCAAATCAGAGATCAAAGCCGCAGTAAGGGTCATGAGGCCTCATGACTTGGGCGAGGCATTGAAGCTGGCACAACTAGTAGAGGATCAGAAGTACCGAGAGAGGGGAGCCAGGGACAGTAGTTTAGGTGGATCTTACAAGATGACTACCACTCCTTTAGCACCCAAGGGACCTGCAACGGGCAACATTCATGAGACTCCTAGGGAGAAGTTAGTAGGAGGAAGTGGGGGAAACTTCAAAAGAATGATGGGGAGGGAGTTGCATGAGAAGAGGGCGAAGGGTCTATGCTTCAGATGTGATGAGAAGTTTACTCCATGGCACAGGTGTAGGGATCAAATTCTTCAGGTTTTCACCGTTTATGATGACGAGGAAGCAGAGGAGGGAGGTAAGAGTGAGGTAGAGGGAGAGATAGAGGACAAGCTGCAATTGGATGTGGCTGAGGTATCCTTGAATTCAATGGTAGGATTCACTCCTAATCATACCATGAAAGTGAAAGGGAAAACAATAGACACGGAGGTGGTGGTGTTGTTTGACAGTAGGGCTACCCACAATTTCATTTCCAACCAGGTTGTGAACCAATTCGGGGTGAAATTGACAGATACAAGATGTTATGGAGTGATGATGGGTACATGGAAGGTGGAGACCATACAGAGGGTTTAGGTGAGGGAGGAATTTCTCCCATTGGAGTTAGGGAGCACTGATGTCATCTTGGGTATGAAGTGGTTGCAGACCTTGGGAGACACCAAGGTCAACTAGGGGGCATTAACGATGGAGCTGGTTGTGGAAGGGAGAAGAGTAGTGATAAGGGGAGATGTAAGGCTCTCCAAAGCCATGATATCACTTAAAACCATGGTGAGGAGCATACAGGAGGTGAGGGGAGGTTATCTGGTGGAACTACACATGCTGGAGCCTAGAGGGGATCCAATTGGAGGAGGGAGGGGACGTTCCTCTTTCAGTGCAACCCTTGATTCAGCAATTCAATGAAACTTTTCAGCCACCTTAAGGATTGCCACCTTCGCGAGAACACGAGCATTCTATCATATTGAAGGAAATAGTCTAACCTATCAGTGTTCATCCGTATCATTATCCTCAAATCTAGAAGGATGCGATCGAGAGATTGGTCAGGGAGATGCTGGAGGCAGGGATCATTCGACCTAGTGTCAGTTCATTTTTTAGTCCAGTGTTACTATTCAAGTGCTTCAACAATAGTTTTCTTTATTTCACCTTGAGGACAATGTGACACTTTGGGAGGGAAGTATTGATATACCGGTCAAATTTGATTGGGAGGGAATTAGAAAATTTCCTAATCAAGAGGGAGTTGTTTAGGAAAGTTTTTAATCAAAATGAATTAATTAGGAGATGTTTCCTAATTGAAGAGAGCATATATGAGGGCTGATTTAGTGGGGATTAATAAGGAAATATTTCCTAATTGAATAGGACATATTTAGGGGCTGATTATGGGGCTGATTTGGGGGTGATTAATTAGGAAATATTTCCTAATTGAATAGGGCAGTTTTATGGGATGATTTGAGGGTTGATTTATGAGGGAAATAATTAAGGGAATAGGAGAGAATTAGGGGAGAGGTTTTTGGGTATTTGCTATTTAATTGTTTTCTTTAAATAGGAAGAGAGGATTAGGGTTAGAGTTATGCAAATTATTTGTGTTGTTCTTGTTTTTGGAGTTTGGTGTCTTGGGCTCTAGCGGCGTCTAGGGATTGGGAGAGGCAGATCCTCCTCTCGAATTGAGGATCAATTGTATCTTGCTATTTTTCTTCCGTTAGTTTGATTCTTGCAATAAAACTACTGTTTTTCTTTGATTTTCAATTGAATTTGTGGAGTTTTCTCACTGTTTTTGTTTCTTCTGTTAGGGTTTATTCGAGATCTTCAAATATTTTCTAACAGTACCCAATCATGAATATAAGTTGCTGCCTGTGTAGTAACCACAATAATTGAACTTATCATTATTGTAGATGTGTAGCACTGCATAATTACATACTATGGATTTTGTTAAGGAATAAATATTCAATAAAGTGTTGTATCCAATAATAAATATTATTATTTTAGTTATCATGAAAATTTTAGTACTACAAAGCTAATCCCTAATTGAGTAACGCTTTTCTCCCTAAATAAGTTCACATATAAATCATTCCGGTGCATCCATCAGCATGCATGAAATACTTTCACATTATATATGAGACATATAAGCATCCGCATCATTTCCGTATAACAAATCAATAAGACCCTATAACTTTTGGGATTTTATTTTGGCAGTGTAGCATTATTACTTTATCTAATACTTTCCTTTTTCCATACTGTAAACAGATTATTTTTTGACAGATTAATTGAGATTCGATCTTTGGTTTGTAGGTAGATTATTTTTTCATATCTGCTTAAAAATGCTTGCACCTTTTTTATAAACTCATCCCAAACCTGAATGGATAATCGCGAACATTTCATATTGTAAATCAAAAGCTTTCTTGTTAGCCAAAACTTTAAGGTTATATTCCCAAGCCATTTTTGGGAAATTTATGCTCTTTGCATTGTGTGATACTTCTATCCTGATTCAGGGTGGTAGATTATTACTCCATGGTGTTATTTGGAGTCTAACAGGTTTCTCTTGAAACTAGATATAATGTTTTATTGGAAAGAAATGTGGTTTTCAGAAATTCCATTCATTTTTCAAAATAGCTTGTCTTTTCATGTGGTCGTATTTTTTGTTTTCTTGTCTTCTTGGGTAGCTTTAGTGACTTTTTAATTGGGATTATGTATCTTTCAACAGCTGGTCCTGCCAAGGAGTGGAAACCTAAGTCAACTATTGTGAACACTTCTACAGTTCCTGGAGTTTTCACGACCTCTGCTGTTGACTTTCGCATAGGGGAAGCCGTTAACCCCATGGTTATAGACAATGCTACAAAAATACAAAAGAAGTTAGAGGACCTGCTCGTTTCAGACACTATACATGTCATTATTCCAGATCATTTACAGGTTTCTGAGTCTGAAAGAAGTGGCTTGAGTTTTGGAAGTTTTGATTCCAACTTTAGTTTGTCTATGAGGTTTAAAAATGAACCTGATCGGGAAGAAATATCAAGAGAATCATCAGAGTCATCAGGAGAGATTGAGGAGAATACTGAGGCACTTCCATCAAGGTAAGATGCATTGATTTCTTTTGCTTCAAATAAAATTTTTAATAAAATTTTCCATGGTTATTGATTGAATGCTTTTTTATTTGGAGTCTTTTATTATGTGACAATATGCTGCTTGATATGCGCTTTGCCTTTGGTGTCCAGGATACAAACGCATAGTCATGACCCTTATGTTTTTGTGCTAGTAAAACCTTATCTTTCTTGGAAGCTCAAAGTCATGTATATATATATATATATATATTATTGGCCAAATTTAAAAAGAATGTTGCATAGATGATATCACAATACAAAACTTATCAAATGAAAAAAGAAAATAAATAATACTAGGTTATAAACACCTTTACCTATTCCTTGTAAATCTTATGAATATGTTAGTATTGTTTTTGCGTTAGGACTACCACAAAAACATAGGAAATATGATTTTTTCTTTTCATGATAAATCTTATCTCACTTTATTCTATGTAATAGAAGTGTTGATGGACATACAGACAAATTGTATCTCAAATAGGTTGTCATTGCGTGGTTTGTAAGAGCAAAGGAATTAATGAGTAATTTTTGAAGAACAATAAGGATATGACAAGTCAATTAATATTTTTAATTGCTCATCACTCACAAACTAATATATTAGCATGCGTCTTGCTAGGATATGATATTATATATGGTTAAATTTAGGTACAATTCATTCGTTAATTGATTACAGTCATGGCTTCATTTGAAAAAGTCATAGGATTTTGTTAGACCGGTCCAGTCGGTCCACGCTGGACCGGCCCAAACGCGAAATCGAAGTTCCGCCTCTGCCTCTGTCCGTGGCCGACCACACCTCAAGCCTTGGGGAGGCTGTTTTGGAAGAATTTTTGAGGGGTTTGAGAGGGAAGTTTGAATATAGGGACTGTTTAGAGATTTCCTTTTGAATTATATGCATTAAATAGTTTGTTTTTCTAGGGTTAGGGCATCTTGAATTTGGCTGAAATTTGAGATCTCTTAGATTTTAGATTTTCTTTGGGCTTTAGCGGCGTCTAGAGATCTGGGAGAGATCGATCCTCCTCTCGAATAGCGGATCAATTGTATCTTGCTATTTTTCGTTTTCCTTTCATCAAATATTTCAAATTATCTATTGTTTTCCTTTTTTTGTTTGTGGACTTTTGTGGAGAATTCTTGTTGTTTTTTAAGATTGCTAGGAAATACTTGAGATCTTTAAGTGTTTCCTATCAAATTGGTATCAGAATACGTCGATAGAAGGGGAACTAATGGCCGGAATGAAAGTGAAAATTTTGGAGGGAGAACTTGGGCAACTTTGATGAAAAGATGACTTATTTTCAAAGTTAGATTGCATCAGTCAATGAAAAGATGGAGGAAAAGTTCGCCGTGGTGGAAGACTTGTTGAAGAAATTGCTTGAAGCTAAAACCAAACCGGTGACATCAGAAGCAAAGGAAACTACCGGCGGCCATGGAAGAGATGGGAACCCTAACATGTCTAGGGGAAGAGAAAAGCCAGAAGTGGAGATCCTGGAAGGAGAAGATGGAATGCATCCTCTAGAACCACTTTCTAGGGAGGAGATGAGCATTGGCTACGCAACAAGGGGTGCTGAATTTGTAAGGCGAGGGGATGATTTCGATTGTCGGGGTGCTGATTTTGAAAGAAGAAGAGGGGATTTTGATGAATTGTTTGGGTATGGTCGCCAGAGGGAAGATCGAGACAATTGGGGAGCACCTCCATTTCGAGGAATGAAAGGTTATGGAGGATTTAGGAGAAACAGGTGTGATCCGAGGGCGAGGAAACTGAAGATGCAAATCTTTGAGGGGGGGGGGATGCACACGGGTGGATCTACAAGGTAGAAAGATATTTCGTCGTCAATGGGCTAACTGAGGAGGAGAGATTGACGGCGGCAAACCTATGTTTAGAAGGGAATGTTTTGTCTTGGTATCAGTGGAGGGACATGCGACGACGCATACGGAGTTGGAGAGAGTTCATGAATTGTTTAGTAGAACGTTTCCGAACGGGCAGGGGAGGAGACTTCTACGAGCAGTTCTTCTCCTTGACACAGAAGTGTCCAGTGACGGAGTACTGGGAGAGATTTGAGTATCTTGCTAGCCGATTGGACTGCCTTTCTGAGACTGTGCTCGAGGGAAACTTCAGAAGGGATTGACACCAGAGATCTGAGTAGCGGTTAGAGTAATGAGGCATCGTGACCTGGGAGAGGCTATGGAGCTAGCTCAATTGGTAGAAGATCAGAGGCACTTGGAGGGAGAGACGGGAGGCGACAGCTCAGGAGGCTCGTATGGGATGACCACCACTTTATTGAAATCCAAGGAGCCAACATCGGATACTCTTCTGGAGACTTCGAAGGAAAAGATTGCAGGAGCAAGACCTTGGGACAACTTCAAGAAGCTCACAGAGACAGAATTACATGAAAAGAGGGCGAAGGGGCTCTGTTTCAGATGTGACGAGAGGTATACGCCGGGGCACAGGTGTAAGGACCAAACTCTTCAGGTTCTTACCGTTTGTGATGAAGAAGGAATGGAGGGTGTTGTCTTTCCACCTTGCGGATAAGGTGGATCTTTGGGAGGGGAGTATTAGTAGACCGGTTAAGCCGGTCCACTCGGGTCCGACCTAGACACGAAGCCGAAGTTCCGCCTCTACCTCTGTCCGTGGCCGACCACACCGCAAGCCTTGGGGACTATTTTGGAAGAATTTTTGAGGGGTTTGAGAGGGAAGTTTGAATGTAGGGATTGTTTAGGGATTTCCTTTTGAATTGTATGCATTAAATTGTTTGTTTTTCTAGGGTTAGGGCACCTTGAATTTGGCTGAAATATTAGATCTCTTAGATTTTAGGTTTTCTTTGGGCTCTAGGGTCATCTCAAGATTTGAGAGAGAGAGATCCTCCTTAGAGGATCAATTGTATCTTGTTATTTTCCATTTTTCTTATCTACTGTTTTCCTATTTTGTGTGGACTTTTGTGGAGAATACTCGCTGTTTTTGAAGATTGCTAGGAAATACTTGAGATCTTCAAGTGTTTCCTATCAAATTGGTATCAGAGCACGTCGATCAAAGGGGAACCAATGGCCAGAATGAAAGTGGAAATTTTGGAGGGAGAACTTGGGTAACTCAAAGCAGATTTTGAGGAAAGATGACTTATTTTCAAAGTTAGATTGCATCCGTCAATGAAAAGATGGAGGAAAAGTTCGCCATGGTGGAATACTTGAAGCCAAAACCAAACCGGTGACATCAGAAACAAAGGAAACTACCGGCGGCCATGGAAGAGATGGGAACCCTAATACGTCTAGGGGAAGGGAAAAACCAGTAGTGGAGATCCTGGAGGGAGAAGATGGAATGACTCATTTAGAACCATTTTCTAGGAAGGAGATGAGCATTGGCTATGCAAGAAGGGGTGCTGAATTTGTAAGGTGAGGGGATGATTTCGATCGCCGGGGTGCTGATTTTGAAAGAAGAAGAGGGGATTTTGATGAATGGTTTGGATATGATCACTGGAGGGAAGATCGTGACAATTGGGGAGCACCTCCGCTTCAAGGAATGGAAGGTTATGGAGGATTTAGGGGAAATGGGTGTGACCCGATGGTGAGGAAGCTGAAGATGCCAATCTTTGAGGGGGAGGAAGCACACGGGTGGATCTACAAGGTAGAAAGATATTTCATTGTCAATGGGCTGACAAAGGAGGAGAGATTGACGGCGGCATGCCTATATTTAGAAGGGAAAGTTGTCTTGGTATCAGTGGAGGGACTTGCGACGACCCATACGGAGTTGGAGAGAGTTCAAGGATTGTTTGGTAGAACATTTTCGAACGGGCGGGGGAGGAGACTTATACGAGCAGTTCTTCGCCTTGACATATGAATGTTCAGTTGCGAAGTACCGGGAGAGATTCGAGTACCTTGCTAGCCGATTGGACTGCCTTTCTCAGATTGTGCTAGAGGGAAACTTCATGAAGGGACTGACACCAGAGATCCGAGCAGCGGTTAGAGTAATGAGGTCTCGTGACTTGGGAGAGGCTATGGAGCTAACTCAATTGGTAGAAGATCAGAGGCAGTTGGAGGGAGAGACAGGAGGCGGTAACTCAGGAGGCTCGTACGGGATGATCACCACTTTATTGAAATCCAAGGAGCCAACATCGGATACTCTTTGGGGGACTTCGAAGGAAAAGACTGCAGGAGCAAGACTTAGGGACAATTTCAAGAAGCTCACAGAGACAAAATTACATGAAAGAGGATGAAGGGGCTCTGTTTCAGATGTGACGAGAGGTACATGCCGGAGCAGAGGTGTAAGAACCGAACTCTTTATGTTCTTACCGTTTGTGATGAAGAAGGAATGGAGGCTGTCGTTTTTCCACATTGCGGATAAGGTGAATCTTTGGGAGGGGAGTATTGTTAAACCGGTCCAGCCGGTCCACGCGGGACCGGCCTAGACACGAAACTGAAGTTCCGCCTCTGCCTCAATCCGTGGCCGACCGCACTACAAGCCTTGGGGAGGCGGGGAGGGGGCTCTATTTTGGAAGAATTGTTTAGGGGTTTGAGAGGGAAGTTTAAATGTAGGGACTATTTAGGGATTTTCTTTTGAATTGTATGCATTAAATAGTTTGTTTTTCTAGGGTTAGGGCATCTTGAATTTGGCTGAAATTTGAGATCTCTTAGATTTTAGGTTTTCGTTGGGCTCCAGTGGCGTCTAGAGATCTGGGAGAGATCGATCCTCCTCTCGAATAGAGGATCAATTGTATCTTGCTATTTTCCATTTTCCTTTCATCAAATATTACAAATTATCTACTGTTTTCCTTTTTTTTGGACTTTTGTGGAGAATTCTCGCTATTTTTAAAGATTGATGGGAAATACTTGAGATCTTCAAGTGTTTCTGATGCGGACATCCGACGATGGACGATGTTCACAGGAACATTAAAAATCGACGGCCGAGATCACTCCGTTTTATTTTAGTTTATTAATTGTAATTTAATTTAATTTTGCAAATTTTCCCTTTTTACCATTTTATTTAAGAGTCTTGTCTTATATAAGCTCAAGGGGTAAATGTGTATTTTAAATTTTTTTAGGCCTATATATAGAGGCCCCTTCTCTTGTATTAGGTATGATGGAATTATAATAAAATTTGTGTTTTGCACTTGTGTTCTTTTGGGAGGACGTTAGTGAGATTCTTATGAGAAGGAATCAGAGTTTTCACCAGTCGTAGGATTGGTCCGGGCTCGTGGCTTGAAGCCCCTTGGAGAAGGGCAACATATCACCCGTCGGTCTTCGGAAGAGTCCAAGGCTCGCGGTTTTATCTTTTATCTTTTGTTTCTTTGTTTTTGTTCCTTCTTGTTGTTCCTAGTCGTCATCTTCATCCTCTCCCTACTTCCACCAAATCGGCCTTAGCTCCACCACCACTCACGGCTAAGCCACAAGCCGCCGGCCCTCCCCTTGGTTTCCCATCTCCACTTACCATCAAGTCTTTCCTAAATTAGTTTTCATATTTTAGGTAACTATCTTAATGATCATATTCAAATAGAATCTATTTGAATTTGAATAATTGTCTAATTTATAAATCCTATTTTAGAAAACTTACTAATACATAGCCTATTTAAATTTTGAATTAAATTGGGATGAAGTCTTTCATTCCAAATTTAATTTATTAATTTAGGAAAGCTTTAAATGCCTCATTGAACTCCCTCCTTTATTCCCTTAATTTTCTTTCAAAATTAATTTGGGAAATATTTCCTTTCAATTCCCCCAATCCAAATTTTAAATTTAAATTGTTTCCTTAAATAGGATTCTATTTTAGGAAACTCCTCCAATCTAATTCAAATTAACAAATAAATTAGATTGGAATTAATTTCCTTTCCTTAAGTTGGGATTCCCAAAGAGGCAAGTAACTAAAGCTTTCCCCAATTCCCCCTCGCCCTCTTTAAGACCACCGGCCCCCCTTCCTAACCCGCCGCCCTTTCCCCCCCTCTTGCTCTTGATTAAAGCCTACTTTTTTTTTCCATACACCCTCATTTGGGAAGCTTTGATATTACTTATTCAATTCAATTTTGAATTTTGGATAAATTCCTAAAATAGATTGATCTATTTTAGGAAAGTCTTTAAATCAAATCCCAATTAATGACCTCCACTTATGGCCTGGCCCCCCCTCCCTCCATATTCCCTCTCCAATTAATTCTCCTCAATTAATTAATTCTCTAATTGGATATCCCATTATGGGAATTAATTAATTCAAATTCCAAATCTCCCCCACCCCCATACCCGTTCTACTTCAGTTTCCTATCAGATTTCAACCAAGAAAAAAACTTATTGGCCTCATTGAACTTTTTATAATATAGAACTAGTTAATTTGCACAGTAATTATATAACATATGCACGATTTAGATGAAATATTATGTAGATTTTAGTAAGAGGTGGAATTCATATCAGATGATAAGATAATGATTTGTCTTAATCCTGAACGGCTTCTATGGGAACCTTAATAAATTAATTGCAAGAATTTGAGAGCATTTAAAGTCATAAAATATATTTAAACCAATGCATTTAAGTTAAAAATCCTAAAAGTTTTCAATAATTATTTAGTTTTAAATGTATTTGATTTGACTTTGATTATACTGTTAATGAATACCTTGGATTCTTCTCTTCTTTTATCATTTCTAAATTCCCATTTAACAATTTTTTAGACTATTGTATTAATATTGTGCTAGAAGCTAATATATTAAATGACGAAAGTATATTTATGCTTGATAGTAAATATCCAAAGCACCTTGTTTACTGACGTGACAGGCTTTTATGTGAAGAATTATGAATGACTCTATAGTAAACACAACAATTATGCTCATAATTACTTGTATCAATTGAATAATTTATCGGTGTTGAACTTTTGTAAGCCGGGAAGAATTAGTGCAAATATTAAAGACTTAAAGTCTACAATTGTTGGTAACACAAACTAGTGTATTGGGTGAATGAATTGAAAGGTCCACACATTTTATGTCATTTTAGTTGTTTGGGTGTTCTTTTAGTAGGATTTTTTATGTTTTCTCTATAATAAGACATGTCTTGATGCTTCTTATTCTATAAATAAGTTGTACCATCTAATTTTTATGGGTGAAATGATTGTTCTACACTTGATGGTGATTTGGAGTGTTAGATCTATATTTGGTTTTAGTAGATTGATATTTAGAATTACTTGTAAGATGTAGGCTGTGTATTTGGTCTCTCTATTGGGTGGCTGCAGTTCCTCAACCTCACATAATTCTGCAGGCTCTGGCTTGACGCATCATGCGGGCTTCTGTGGTTTTGTGTAATCTTGTGGGTTTTTCAACTTCCATGCAAATTATGGCTTTGTTCCTATTCAACTTTTATCAGGAATGGGCTTATGGTTTTATTCAACATTTTATAATTTCCTCAAGGATGGTAAAAAAAGAATTATTTCTAAATAAAATTCTTGATTAGATGTGCAATTCTTTCTAGTATTTTTAATCTAATTAGGATCTTGAAGATTTCTGGAAGAGTTATTTCAGGATTGATTTGATGCTCATATTTTTTTTATTGTATTTATGCTCTGTGGATATTAATTTTGTATTTGTATGTTATTTATATTTCAACTTGATACAATTGGGTTTTCTAAGATAGTATGATTTTCAATTAATTAGATGATTTTTATAATTCCAGATTTATACATATGATTTTTAGTGAATGACTTCTAAATTATCATGGGCACGAGTTTCTTTATTTTTTTTAGTTTTGTATAAGTAATGAAAGATGTTCTGATTAAGAGTTTGTAAGATGCGAAAGCGAGAGTGTTGCATTGATTTTGTGCATTTCATTATAGATTTGGATTAAGCAAATATTAGATTCTTAGATATCCTACATCATATATGTATGGATATTTGTATTATGGTTTGTTGTCTCATAAGCACATTAAAAAAAAAAGAAGACAACTGTCTCGTTTTTGAATGATATATTACATTTTGAGTCTTTTTAATTTTGAATTCCTTTTAAAATCTCGTGTTTTGTAACCGTTTTTATACTGGATACAGTACCGTAGATTCTTCCAAAGTCGCTGAAGAAAACAATTATCAAGGTGATCAACAAGCCAGCATCCCTGAAAATCAAACCGTCGGACTTGAAATTCTGTCAAGCATATCTCCTGCTGCTGAAAACGATCAATCTAAATCTGAAGGATCTTTGGCTTCTGAAGTACTTCAGCACTCCGTTATTCATACTGCACCAGTTTATTCAAACTTTGGATTGGTACCACCAATGCTTGGCAGCCATTTTTCAGCATTAGAGAGTGCAGATCCACAGGCACATGAGACCGCCCGTCTTCCTAGCTTTATTGTCAGACTTGAACCTTTAGCTTACATTATAGTCGGCATTAATTATCATGTTTGCTTTTTCGTATATGTTTTGAGCATCTATTTATTTCTTTCGCATGCTGTTTCAAGTTTATCACATTCAGTGGTACTAGACATTGATGAACCGTTTTTGCATTAATTATCAGTTGCCCCTTTTTTTGCGTTTATGGCTTTATCTGCATTAATGCATAGATTTTCAGCCCTTATTTTGGCTTTTGTTTGTCTTAATCTTTATTTTTTATATTGAATTGCACTAATCAGTAAATTATATTCACATACTGATGAGAGCGTTTTCTGTGGTGACAATTACCCTTGCATGGTCAAGCAACATTTGTTTTGGTTAACAAGGAAATTTTGTTTTTTAGTATCTTTATCTTCATGAGAGTTTGCTGCGTATAATATTTTCCTTTTGTTAACAAGGAAATGTGTTTTTTTCAGCTATGTTTCTCAAGTCTGATTTTGGAGTTTTGGCTATAATGGGTTAACAACATTTAATCTTGTTACATGTAGACCCTTTACAATTCTTCTGCTCTTTTCTGCATTTAGAGTATTACAATGTCAGAGATCTGAAATAGACATGTTAGGCATTGCTTTCTCTCCACTTAATCTTCTCTGCGACAAAATAAAAAAGAAAGGTGCAATCTGTCTGCTTTAATATTACGATTGCAAACAATTTTTAAGTCTTTTTTCGTGAATTTTAATATTTCTACTTTTCATGCGCTATCTAGCTGCCAATTTGAGTTGCCTTTTTGAAATCTTACAATCTCAACATGAAAGATTTAAATGGAAAGCAATTATGTGAACTAATAGGAATCTCTTGGTAGTTTAGCAATGAAAAAAGTTTATCATGAAGAGGTGTTTGTTGTTTAAAATGGATGGATGAAATTTTTTTTTTCTAGGTACGAATTAGGCAAAGTTAGAAACTAATGGTATGGGGGGAATAGATGGGTTTTTGCTTGATTTTGTGTCTGCTTAAGACAATTTTTGGTGATTTTGTCATATTTTCCATGTTTGGTCATCTAATATTTTGCACTTCATTACATATTTCTAAGTACTATGATAATATGCACTTTCTCAGAGGTTGTCTTTAGCTTATTATATTATTGCACTGGAGATTTTTTGTGACACTGTTTGCAATACAAATTATTTATCTGGTCTAACCTCTGAACTTTAGTCATTGTTTTGTCTTTCAGGTCCCACAACCTTTTGATCCTTCTACAAATTACTACGCTTCTATCTATAGACCTGCCATTGATGGAGATGGTCGTTTCTCCCCTCTTCTTTCCTCTGGTGCTGCTACTAAATACAATGGGACTGGAGCGGTATTATCTGCTCAAACTGGCCAAGAGGTTTGCTTTTTGGTTTACTGCTTGGCCGATATCTACTTTTTAAGTATAAAAATTATCATAAAGACGTTCATGGTGTTTGGGAGTGCCTTGACTCATATTATTAAGTTGCCCAATATATTTAAAATGTGCAATTTTTATTTTTTGTTGGTTTTGATATCTAAATGGCATGTATGATCATACCACTAATTAGGCTTTATTTGGGACAATTTTCTTATTGCTTTGTAAATTAGTTTTTTGTTTTGTTCAAAAAAAAATTTATACTAAAAATTGCTTTAGAAAACAGTAAGAAAGCTGTCCCAAATGAATCCTTAATTTCTCTACAAAACCGATTAATAAAACGATCGGACTTGGAAAGAAACTAATATGTGAAGTTCTGGAAATAAATGGCGCCTCATTCTTGAGTTGGTTTTGCATCGGGCACCTTGTGAAATGTTTTTGTTGATAACATTCTTTGGTTTTTACATTGCTTGGTAGTTCTTCCATTCGCTTCAGTTCATTTTTGTACTATTTCTGCAATTTTGATCTTTTCTTCTTTACTCTCCAGAGTGTAAGCTCATTAACTTTCTCAACTGGATCGGCTCCTCTGGTAACTCAAACTGCTGGAGTAGCGCAGTCCTCAATTGCTTCTGGCCAACATCCTGTTCCTGTTTTTAGGCAGCCTGCTGGTGTACATATATCTCATTATCCACCCAACTATGTTCACTATAGTCAGTATTTTTCGCCATGTTATGTTCCTCCACCGGCGGCCATTCACCATTTTTTAGGAAATACCGCAGCATTCCCCCAGCAGCCTCCTCCTGGAGGATTATTTCCCCTTTCTACGGCAACCGCCGGCACCAACGCTGTCAAGTATCCCATTTCTCAGTACAAGCCTGCAACTAACAGTGGCCCAACTGGTCAACCCTATGCTTTGAATCCGCTTGTTTATGGTTCTGCTGTTAGTGGTGGGAACTCAGCTGGCAGTGATGATCTTACTTCATCTCAATTCAAGGACAACAATGTGTTTATGACTGGGCAGCAGGTAATTCTATTATGCACATTTGACTTTAGTGCTAGTTATTTCTCTACAATGAACCCTTTTTCTTCTTTTAAGTGCATTTATTGCAAGTTGAATTTGATATGCATTATATGAGGGGCAAAGGTCTTACTGTTATTCCTCCAATCAAAAGCTTTAAAGTTGTTTATGAGTAAACAAGCTTCAAGTTCATAATATTTTGACGTGCATTCTTAGTCTCTTACTCCGTTTTTTGTTCTTTTTCTGGTCTAGACTTAATATTTATGTACTTCTATTAGTTGATAACTTGATATTTAGCATTTTATTATGGGGAAATTAACTGAAGGTCCATGGTTGCTCATTATTTAATTTTTAGTTCTTTGACTTTCATGTATTATTTTTTTTGTCCTACTATTTTTTTTTTCATATTTTATTAAATAATTATATTTATATCCAACACATCTTTATTTTATACCTTATATGATTATATGCTTAGCTTTATCTGCTTTCTACACTCTGTTTCTTTCTCTGAATCTGATTGTTGCCTGAAAGTATTTAGTTATTGTTTTCTTACATATGGTTATCAATGCATAACTCATAATAACAAGTTGTAATTTTCAATAACCAGATGATGCTAGACAATAATTAGATTAATGAAATCTAAGCAGTTCTTTAGGACCTTAAGCAATGTATCCGATTTTTTGAAAATTACCTTACTGTATAGTTGAGCAACTTTTTTAAGTCCTTTGACTTTCATATTTTATTTTTTAGTCGTATTTTCTGCTAGAAAATTTGTGTCCATAGAGAGATTTTTTTGCTTTGGCTCTGTATAAAGATCTTGCCTGCACACAGGAAAAAGAGAGGATTGATACGGCAGAAGCTTATTCTATCCCAGGGTGGGCCTAGGTTGGGCTGGCGGATAAGGATATAAAGAGAGGGCTGATGGGGTGGAACCTAGCAGTAAATTAATGGATTATATTAGGAGGAAATCAATTAGGAAATCCTTTCCTAATTGAATTTCAAATTGAGGAGGGAAATACTTTAGGAAGGAGGCTGATTTATGAGGGAAGGTGCTTACCTATTTAACACCGCATTCGGGAGCAGGTGCAGTGGCCCTTGCACACTCATTGTTGTATTCAGGTCATACAATGCGTAGCTTCCAAGGATCATCCAAGCATTAACTCAACATATTAAATGATTCATGTCATTATTATTTGATAAATTTTATGATGGCTGTCGACTGCGTAATGCAACGCTTCATTTTTCTCATCCAGGAATTGGGACTTGGTAATGACCGTGTTTATAATCAAAATTTATTAAAAATACAATAATTAATTGGGCTTAAACATATGAAAACCCTTGTTTTTCTCCCTAAGATTTTCTTCTCTCAAAATTCCATAAACCCCTAATGATAAAAAGATGCGAGGAAGTCACAAAAGAAGCTTATTGGAGAAGAGTAATTGCTGAAAGTGTGAAGAAGAATAGTTTATGAAGTACTTGTAGATTTAAGGTAAATCCATCCAATGATCGAATATAGTAAAGCTAGGCTTTAAAGAAAAATGGAGAAGAACTGGGATTTAAGGATCTATAGGATATAAATTTGTCATTTTTGCAGTTTGACAAGATTTAGGTTAAATCCTACTACCAATCAGCCCCTAATTGTAGGATTTAACTCGAATAAGATTTGGTAAATTTTTAAAATCCGGACTAAGTCCAATGTGGGTTAAATCTTAAAAAATAGTTTGATATACTAGGTGTTAAATTTAGCTAAATCACTTTGCCTTTTATTCAAGATTTAAGAATTTATATGATTGAGATATTTTTTTATTATTTTTTGTTTACAAGAATCTTAATTAAACTAATTAAATCATAATTATACTAGTAAACCACCTTAATTAATAATTAACCAGTAATTTAATCAGCTATATAATTAATATTGTGATAGGAAGTACTTAAATAAAATCAAGAAAACTTTTGCTAAAATCAGAGTATATTAGCCACATGAAAGCCGTTTTTTAGAAGGAAGTAGATGAACAACAACGAAACAAACTTTATTTGATGAAAGCAGAACAAATCAAGCAAGATACAATGGATCTTCAATTCGAGAGGAAGATCCAGCCCTCCCAATCCCTAGCCGGTGGCTAGAGCCCAAGCATCTAAGAGAGATATCAATTTTCAGCTAAATTTAAGATGTCATAATCCTAGGAAAACAAACTATTTAATGCATACAATCCAAAAAGAAATCTCTAAACAACCCCTACATTCATATTTCCCTCATAAATCCTTCCTATTGAGAACTATTTGATCCTTGCGTTTGAGCAGCACGCGGGGAGGGGTGTTTTGCTTCATCTCGTGAAAGCCCAGGCCGGTCCAGTTTGGACCGGAAGGATTGGTCTAACATATTTATTTTAAAAATTAAATCAATTGTTTAGTCAAAATACATGCCCGTATATATAAAATTTATTTGATTGGATATTTATAATTTTAAATGATAAAACTCATTATCAATTCTTATTTCATTGATTAATCTATAATTATGTTGATATTAATATCTTAACTACTAGTAGTTTATAAATATAAGAAAAAAAAATTATTTATTTAAATTAATGTTAATGGTTAAGATTATTTTAAAATTCATATTTATTTCTTTAATGATGCAGAGTGAAGGCTCAGCTGTCTGGATGTCTCCACCTACCCGGGATATCTCTACTTTTCAGGCTGGTTCTTTTTATAATGTTCCTCCCCAGGGACAGCCCGTTGCATTCGCTTCAGCTCAAGGTGGGCATGCTGCAGCTGCATTCACTGGTATTTACCACCCCACCCAATCTGTTGCTGGTGGATCTGTCCATCCCTTGCTCCAGCAATCCCAGCCCATCGGCGGAGCTGCCGAAATGGGCGGCCCTCCTCTTGGCATCTATCAACAGCCTCAGCGAGCTTCGCCAATTAACTGGATCAATAATTATTGAAATATTTGTTTAAAGTAGACTTTGGTTAAGCTTATATGCAGTTAGTTGCATTTGAAAACAAGGGGACTATTGGATTCAATTGTGAGGATCAACAAATTATCTACGTGAAGACCACCAAATGCATGAATGGTTGTATATAAAGAGGCATAAAAGGATGACCAGAAACATAAGCGTGATAAGAGGTCAGAATGAATTTTAGATTGTTTGAAGAAAGGTAATGAAGTTTAACTTTCACCTGATACTGATAAGTTGACCCTTTATATTGTAGTTGAGGTCGATATTCTGGTTCTACCTCTTTTGTTTGATGCTGCCTTGTAATGCTGTTAATGTTTTGCTTCATAGCCTACCTCTCTTTTTTTTCTCTCTTCCACTGTTTTAATTTAATCTCAAAGTTCATTCACTTATCCTTTTGGCTGAGCTCATACAAAACTATAACAGAAATTATTTGTGTTTTTGGTCATTCATTATGTGATCGTCTGTAAAGTAAATTTTGATAGCATATAATTGTATTGAAGACTGTTATATTTGGTATAATAGAAGCAGCAGCATCTGTTTCCAGTTTCTTTTCTTTCTGACTTGGGAGGTCTGAGTGTCTATTGAATGATAAAGATCTTAGGATTTAGAGTTCAAAGCATGGATCCTTTTGGATTCTTTCAGACTTTGAAAATCACCAGATTTAATGCTTTATAATCTTTTACAAATCTGTTTGTGCTTCTGCTACCATCAGGAATTTGGATCAGTGGTTATATTGAAGAGGTGAGAGGTTAAGGCTTCATTTTGGACGGATTTCGAACTTTTCTTAAAGCAATTTTTTTTTAAAAAAAAAATTTAATTTTCATATTAAAAAGTTGCTTTAAGAAGTAGTAAGAAAGCCATTTCAACCGAAGCCTAAGGCCTCGTTTGGGATAGCTTTCTTACTTCTTCTTAAAACAGTTTTTTAATACAAATATTTTAAAGTTAGCTTGCCTTCCTATAAGCTGCAGATGCGTAAGGCTTCATTTGGGATGATTTTATTATTGTTTCTTACAGCAGCTTTTTAGTATAAAATTTTTAAGTTTTGTATTAAAAAGTTGTTTTAAGTAGTAAGAAAGTTATCTCAAACGAAATCTAAATCTTTGAGCATGTGTGTATGTAGTGCACTATTCTTCCTGTAATATTTGAAATTATATGCTATAATCAGTTGCAGCAGATAATAGCTGACCGATTTTGCATAATTTACAGGTAGAAACAGATTATTATGGAATAGTATTTTTTAAAAAATAGCCATGATACCCTATGCTTTCAATAACTTGGTCATGAATGTAATATCTGGTATTTTTGCAATCAAATATTCTTCTCTTTAGATAAATTTGGCATGAAAATTAAACATATTTTAATTGAAATTAAAGCATCATTTTGGGATAATTATCTTGTTTTTTAAAAAAAATTTAGAAAAAAAAAATTCTTATAAAAAAAATAGTTCTAAAAATCAGCAAGAAAATTGTCCCGGTAAAAACTAAGGGATGCTAAGTTTACATAAAAAAAAGTTGTTAACAATATCAGATGGTATATATATTATGTGAACCAATTTTTTATTGAAATATCTCTTTTTCATTTTAATGTGGGTTGAAATACTTAATTTTTTTTTAGGCAATTAAATTTTGAAGAAAATGCCTATTTTTGGGGTAGGGGGAAATTAGGCAAAAAATTTAAATATTAATTTGATTAAAATTGAAAAAATGGGCATTACAAGAAGGGTGTAAACTAGTTGCGCATATGTCTAATCAATCAAGCTTGTTTAAATTTTTAATGAGCTTGAGCTCAACTTGTGCTCATTTATTGAGCTTGAATGCAGCTTGTTTAAAATTATTTTGGCTTAAGCTTGTCTCAATTACTTGAGTTTGTTTGACTCGAGAAATAATTAAAAATATTCAGTATATATTTTATTATGAAATTAATTTTGAAATATATTAAAATTTAATGAGCGGCTCGACAAGTTTACTAGCGGAGTTAAGTTGAACTCAAGCTCAAGCTTCTATAATACACGTGCTCGAGAATTGGCTCGAGCTCAAACTCGTGGTTCGATAAATTCGTCTCGTGAGTTCATTAAAGAGTCGAGATTACAGGTTTTGAAATTCCTCTGACTGCTCAAATCCTTTTCAAAACTGTTGTAATGGGAACGTAAGTAAACTCTCCAAGTCATTGAGTCTAAATGTTAGGTTAACTTAGAAATAAAGGCAAAGCAAGGCCGTGTGTAGCTAAAATTTCTTTGAATATACTATAATTTGGCAGTTCATTTTCCTGTACAAATTGATTAGAATATGTAAAATCCCTACTGGAGGCCACCAGCATTCTCCAGCTGTGATTTTCATTTCTTTAATATCTTGTCATTTTAATCTCTCCTGATTAAAGATAGTCTTACTAATCACTTTGTCAGTTGAGATTGAATCAATCCAAAGCCTTTTAAAAAGAATAATTTGTAAATTTAAGTTAAATCCCTAAACCATCTTATCCACAGATGATTCAAACTTTATGAATTTAATTAGGCTTTGTTTGAGGCAGCTCAAATTTTTCTATTTTTGATTTCTAAAACTCTTTTCTCAGCCATAGTTTCAAAACTATTTTTTCAAAAGCAACATTTTAACGCTTCATCTGGGGAGAAATTATTGTGTGCGGTCACCCAGACGGTTCAGAGGAGAATCAGGATACGCCATGTTACCATGGTACATAACGGTACACAATGTTTGTACATAGCACAAAGTAACATGGCGCGTCCTGATTCCCCTCTGGACGGCATCCAGTGACCTCATATAATAATTTCACTCATTTAGGACATCTTTCTTGCTGTTTTCTAAAACAGGTTTTTAGTACAAAAAATTTTAATCCAAAAAATATTTGTATTAGAAAATATTAAGAAAACTGCTCCAAATGAAGCTTAAAAACAAAATTTTAAAAACCAGAAACAAATTATCTTCCAAGCACATTTTTTTCTTACAAGAAAAGTAGTTAAAAAGCTGTTCCAAACAAAACTTAGACTTTATTTTTAGCATTTAAAACTGAATTATTATTACTTTGATTATTTTTCAGAGGAATCTAAAAGCTGATAATTTCGTCATATTTAGAAAATATATATTCATATTATGATGCGAGAAACAAGAGCAATGAATGAATGAATGCTCATCATTTCTTTTGGACGGAGACGTAGAAGAAATAAAAACATTAAGAACTCTAGTTGAGTGCTTTGTTCATACTGTGGTCATGAACCGAGGGAAGCTTCCTTGCAAGAACAAGCATCATGGAGTGGGATTGCTAGGTTGCGTATCAGTTAGAGATGTTGAAATTTAAGGTTACTATTATGCAATGGGAGGTAGGAGAAGATAAGGACCTCTTGTTTGGAAGAAGACATTATCCTTTTTTTTCCTTTATTTATCATAAATTTTATTCTATAAATAGGAGTGTCAAAGAAGCTAGATGTTCTTGAATGGAAAAACAATTGAATAATCTTGACCAAGTTTGGATGAATTAAGCAACAAATTTGAGAGTGTTATTGATCATTTCTAACCACTCTATCATGCATGGCAATAGTAGAGATGGACTGTTTGATAAGCTGAATGTTAGAAGTATATTATGAGGCACAGTGGCGGAATTGGCTTTATTTTTGAAGGTGGACAAAACTGGTGGCAGATGTTCAAAGAAGCGTAGGTGATAAGGGCTTTTAGTTTGTAGCAGGAGAGGCGGAGTTCAAGCAACAGTCCGTCAAGCATGAACGAGATAGGAGAAATAGTGCAAAGGAGAAATAATTAGTGGTTGGGCCTGTATGAATTGGATTTGAATTGGATGCAGGCAAAATTTTTTAAGATATGTCAAAAAAAGATTTTAGAGGCTGAAATTTTTTGAAATTGTACACACTTATAATCTTTGTGTTAAGGAACACAAAGAAGGCTTCAACAACTGGAGAGATTATTTTGTGTGGACACTGGATGGGAAGAATCGTCTAGCTTTGTCTTTATGAACAGTACAAGCGTAATGAGTTGCGCTTTTATTGTTCATAGAGACAAACCGAATGATTCTCCCCGTCTGATGCCCCCATAGAATAATTCATCCAACAAAGGTTCTATTGTTAGTTGAGAAGATTTCAATGCTAGAATTCTTATTGAGGAGTGCAGAGTCTTTCGAGATCCGTGTTGTCAAATATTATAAAATTGCTAACAAATGTTATCTTCTGAAATGGATAATGGATATTTCTCTGCTTATTTTATCTTTTGTATCTATCATTTAAGTAGTCTTCAGACTCGAAATCAAATGTTTGATCTTTGAATGTATCGATAATATTAAATTAAGTAAATTAATGTTTATTAAGATCCAATGTTTGATTTTTTTTTTTATTGATTCAAATTTTGTTTAGTCCAAATTATGAATTTGATTACTCCTACATTGAATGTAATAAAGAAATAATGAAATGATTGCTATTAATTTAAATGCAATTACCAAAATAATGAATGTGGTTACTCAGTATGATATTTTAGTGCTCTGTCATATTTTGTATTGTGTGACATCGTTTGTTAAGTTAATTTTTAGTACTTGATTGAGGGTCTGATTGAGACGGCTGTAGTTTTTTATAAAGCTGATTATAAAATTATTGGGGGGGAATGAAATTTTCTTAAAGTTGTTGTAAAAAACAGCTTTGTTAGCTTAGAAGTTTCTTGGAAGGGATGAAAAAACACTAGTCAATTAGAAATTATAATTGCCTTCTAAATATTAAAACAATAAAAAAAATTATCTCAAACAGACTCTGAGTTTTCTAAAATTATAATAAGGCCGACAATGAAGAATAATAAAATATGACTTTTTAGAATTTTGATTAGCCATTCAAAGAGACAAAATGACCCGTATATGTAATTGAAGATGAATGATTAATTTATTAAAAATCTAGTATTCAAGCTAGGAGAATTAAGAGAACTAAAAAGATTATTAAAAGTTGCAATAATTGAGTACTCATTATTGTCCTATTTCAAATGTTGGTGAGCAAACAACCATAATCATAAGAGAAATAGTATCATTGTTTGGAAATATGCCAATAAAAAGAAGACTAAAGAGATGATCACCTTTGTCAATGGTGTCTTTCTTATTCATCTTATCAATACTACACCAAAAGTTCTAAATAGTAAGCCAAAAAGCAAATTTGGCAATCATTATAAATTCAACATTAAGGAGGAAGGTTGAAATTGATGCCCATTTCTAAAATAATTGATTATTCAAATCTTCTTAGTAATAATAATAATTGTTTAGTGCTTTCTTATTTTATGAGTATTAGTATTTGTAGTGAAATTTTCTCTATACAAATGAAGCATATGGCTCACATGCACTTGAACAAGAGTAAATTAACAAAGATTAAATTTTGTATGCTTCTAAATAGATTGTCCCCAATGAGTGCAAATTAATGAAAGTCTTCCTTTATTATTATTATTTTTTGCTAAAAATGGTTGTGATTAAGGTTAGCGGTATAAGCAAGTTGAGCACAATTTGAGCTACTCCTAATTTGAACTTGAGCTTGATTAATTAAAGGAGCTCGAGCTCGAGCTTAATTTTACTAGTTTAAACTGACCGGCTTATTTATTATCAAAAAGAACAAAAAAAATGATCATGAGTTGAACAATTATAAAATAAAATGCCGAAAAAAAAAAGATAAATAAGAATAAAAATATTAAGTTACAAAAAAGAGAAACTTTATTGAGTATTAATTACTAGCTTATCATGAACCAAATTTCTTTTAAATTTTTAGAAAACTTTACATCAGCCCTATTAAGTTGCAAAGTTCACAATTCATAAGGCTAAGGAATAACTAACATGATTTCTTACTATAAAAATAAAACACTAAGGAGCTCTTTGTGAGGAATCCCAAATAGATTTTATGTTTTATTGAGCAAGTAAATGTAATAGATAATTAAGTTGAATAGAATTATTAGATATTTAATAAATTTTTATAAACTTTTTAATAATCTTTTATATTTATAAATAGTAAACATTTGGAGACATTAGAATAAATAAAAGAAAGAGATAATTTGTTTCTCCTGTAATTTCTTAAGTTGCCAGTAAACTTGAATCTGCCATTTATTTGGAGTTTTCGGCAACCTCGAATTTGTTGTTTATCACATCACCATTAGCTACAAGTAGAATTTAATTGTAGATGCATCTCATAATCAAGGGCGGAACCAGCTTTAATTTTCAGGGGAGGTAAATTTATAAATAACTGTAAGGGGTGCAAGGGGGCAGCGCCCCCTGGCGGGGTTCGACCTTTCCGGTTAGGACGCGGGGTCAAGGGGCAACGCCCCTGCGGGGGTTTCCAGGAGCAGCTCCCCCAGAACAAATTTTGGTTGTAAGAATATTTTGGAATTCAAATTTAAAATAAAATAATGAATGCATTTTACTATTTGTTTGAAGCAATTGCCTAAATATCATAGTATTTTAAAAGTTTTAGGGGGGGGGGATTGCCACCCCCCCTAAAAGAGTTTCGCCCGTGCTCATAATAGTATGTTGGTAAAGAGTTTTGACTACCAACTAACAGGCCTCAAATTCAAGTCTTACGGATATAATCTTTGTATGAATTTGTCTTAATTGACCTAAATGTCTCAAAAAAAAATTGGAGTAATTATTTATCATATAAAATCAAATTCAACTAACCATGAAGATGTTAAATGGTTAAGAATATGTTATATATTGTTAAATTTAATTAAAATTGATAAATTATTTGAAAAAAAAAACTAAAAAAAAAAGAGGAACATTTAAATGAAGTAATATAAATATCTTAAATAATATTTTCCTCAAAATTTACTAAATTTTAAATTTAGCTTAAAATAAGATTTTTTTTTTTTTTGAAGAAAAAATAAGAGAAAAATTAATATTTAAAAAGATAGTAAATTTTATGTAGGAATTAGCACAAACACAATCCGAACACATCCCTTAAAACTGTAGAAAGATAAAAGACGAAGCTCGGCGGATTTAGCAATTAGCATCAAACAGAAATTCACAAAGCCACTCCGAATTTACACAGCGAAGAAGAAAAAGAAGAGCGAGGGATAACTTAAGCAGCGCCATCACACCAATACCCTTCTATCAGCTCCCAAATCTCACTTTTCTCCGTTCAATATCCCTGCAGGTGCGACCGTGGCTCAGTGGCAACCGCTGAATTGTCGGCGGGAAGAAGGTGGGAGCGGCAGAGAGGACAAGTGGTGTTTCGGTATTCCATCCATCGCTCGACGCAGCTCTTGTGGAAGAGATGCCCACATGGAAGACGGTTCACTACCGACTCCGGCTCGAACCCGGCTAAGCAAACCCGGCAGTCACCGTGCCGGTGGTACCCGAATCGAACCGCTTTGATCCGACTCCGGAACCTCTCCGTCAGATTCTCCTCCGCCGGCGAAAACAGATTGGGGATTTCCGCCGTGCTTTCCGCCACTGCCGAATCGATCTCCGGCGTGAGGCCGAAGATGTGGAGCGCAGATCGGAAGATTTCTTTAAGGATCGAGATCGTTAGCGCGGTGTTCACAAGGAGGAGAGTGAGGACTGACTCCGATGGAGTTGGCAGGCTTGAGAGCCCCATCGTCGTTGGATCGCCGCTAGATCTAAGGAGTGATCTACTATTGAAACCCTAAATAGATCGAGAATCGGATCAACTTGTTCAAAAATTCGAAGATTAGACCAAGATCGGAGGTGGAGATGGACTCTTAGTGGGGAAGATAGGAAGATGGAGAATCCAAGAATGAAGAGCAAGCTCGGCTCACCGCCAAGCCCTTAAATAGCAGTGGATGACGCTAACATAGTAACTCAACTGAAAAAATCTGATTATTCAAGATTAGTTTTTTAATGGAGGCAATATAATAAATAATTGATTAATTATATATTACATTTACATAAAAATTAGCTTTAATAATAAAATTTATTCTATCCAAATAAGAATATTCTGGTGGTCTAAAAGAGTCGAGTTGAGCATTAGTCTTCTCTGATTTGAGCTTTAGCTTGATAAATTAATCAAGTTTAAGGCCGAATTTTTTTTTACGAGTTCGAGTCGGCTCACGAGCTAGCTCGTTCAATATAAAAGAGAGAAAATGATTATAATTTAAGAAATTTTTAAAATGAATTATAAAAAAAATGATAAAGCAGAAGAAAAATAATCAAAAATACCTTAATATAAGAAACTCAATATATTTTTTAAATATTTTTAATAACTTTGTACTTAAAATACTAAAATATTTTAAAAGCGTTTTGTATTAATATTTTTTAAACTAGTTGCCCGCTAGGTAATGAGTAGAGTTAGGGCCGGCTCAAATTTGACTCATTATCTCATCGAGCTCAACTCACGAGCTATTTATCGAGTTGAACCTGAGTCGGCTCATGAATTAGTTTGACTCAATTACAGCTAAAATTTTCTGATCCAATTTTTTTTTCTCTATACAATTATATAATCATAATGCTACTTTCACTAGAAATTTTACGACAATATATATTACAACAACAACAATAAATTTTTACTATTATGTGAGATCAGCAAAATTTATGTCAATAGATGCCGATTAAAAAAAATAATTAATATAATAATATGGGCTTTAAATTATTTGAATATACTTTGAAATAGTATTTTAATATTATTTATATATTACACTAATCTCAAAGTAGATACAAACTGTAGAGAGAGAAAAAAAAGTGTGATAATTATTTTTTATTTTTCATTATTCTACAAATTGTAGTTATAACTCTATTTGTATATTTTATAAGCAAGAAGTAAACTAAGGAAATTAAAATTAAAAAAAGGATTACATAGGGATGTCAATTTTTGACACGACTCGAAACACGACCCGAACCCGACCCGGAAAAATCTGGGTTCAGGTCAACCCGAACCTGAAACGGGTCGGGTTCGGGTTGAACAAATCAACCCGTTTTAAAATCGGGTCAGGTTCGGGTTGACCAGCAACCCTAAATTGACACGAAAACTCATATTTGACCCGAAAACCCGAGATTGACCCGTTTTTTACCCGATTTTGACCCTAAAATCGAATATTGACCCGATTTTGACTTGAAAATTTGCAATTTTAGGTCAACTTCGGGTCATTCGTGTCAGGTCGGGTTGACCCGGACCCGAATCGGGACGGGTTCGGGTCCAGAAACCTGACCCATTTTTAAAAACGGGTCGGGTTCGGGTTGACCTGAACAGTGCCGGGTCAGTTCCGGGTTCGTCCCGAACCCGACCCGCTGACCCGAATTGACACCCCTAGGATTAGAGATAGCTAATCAGATTGTTACAAGTTACGACTATCATTGCTTTTAATTAGTTTTTTTGTGCTAGAAAGCTATTTTCTACATTCACTTTAAAAAAATTTGTTTTATCCACAATTGCTTTACAATCACTTTTATAAAAAATTACGGTCGTTCCACACAGACCCTTTAAAAGTCGATTAATTATTATGTGCGGACATCAAACACTGTCCGGAGACCAACCATAATGTGCCACGTCATCTCTTGCTCGATACCACAATTCGGTATTGCTGACATGGCGCATTCTAATTGGCCTCCGAATGACTAGTTTTAGGGAACCCCAAAGATCTTAATCTATCATAGAAGAATTAAGGGTTGATATCATTAAAAGCTTTCTTAATGTGAATTTTATAATAGATGTATTTAGGTTGGTGGAATAGGTGAAACCAAGAAGTAGTTCATTGAAAAGAATGATATTGTTGGCTATAACCCTTCCAATAATGCATGAGTTTGAAATCAACAAATTTGCAAAGACAATGAGGGATACCAAAAAAAAAAATTTCTCAATAATTTTGATAAAGTTAGATGGAGCAAGAGACTCTAGTAGCATTCCCTTTAACGCAAATGTGATCATTGGAAGATGGTTGAAAGTTATTATAGCTCTTCTCTTTAGAAAAAATATTGAACTTATCTCATAGTGAAAGTGTCACAATCCAATTTTATATGACCCATAAATACGACCGGTAATTAATATCATTGTGTGGTGACAGAGCAAGTCAAATATCTAAGTTTTGGAAGGATTTCAATTTTTTAAAAAATTTAAAACGAACTATAGAGCCACTAATTAGCTTCCAATTTAAAGAAAATAATTTCATACATAATTCTTTTCTTTTAATTCATCTTCAAAATGTATATGTTTACAACATATTCTATACAAAAAAAAGTACATTTCTACAGATCATAATAAAATAAAATAGAATTAGTCATGACTGTAAAAAAATTAGAAAAGTACCTATATTGACACAAACATATCAAACCCTACAACCTCAACTACTCAATAAGCTCATTCCTGTTTTCCTGGCCTAAAATAGGAACAATTATTACGTCCTCCGACCAGATGCAGAGAAGCATCCGGTCAACCGAACCAAATAAAAATTCCTAAAATAGAATGCATAATAGATGTGTATGAACAACTCAATAAGTCACACATATCGACCTTAATTTTTATGATTAACCCATTATGCATTTACTTATTTTAAAAGTAGGTAATAACAATTTAATGAACAGAGAATAATATTGCTTGCAGATGACTCAAATATAACAGACTTTGTATTGAATTTAAATATATAAGTACTTCATTTATCGGATATTATTCAAAATTTTATTTTGAAACTTTAATTATACTATAGTCTTAGATTTTTTGGATTAAAATTATTATCTAATTTGATAAAAATAGTGCACTTTTCAAACTAACAGGTAAAATTTTTATAAAAAATACTTAAATATTCAAAATGATCATATCTACAATATACAAAAAGTTACATGTTAAAAGTTTAAAGGATACAAAGTTATCCTCGTTTCTACATTACAAATTTATAATTTAAATAAGAAAATCTCAAAAATTTTGTAACTTCTGAAAATTGAGATAAACATGATGTAACCACCTCAATTCGAATAATTTTTTGATCTAGGCCGACAACAAAAAATGGACCTAAGTCTCCCAAATCCCAACTTTCACTCTCTAAAATTCTCTCCTCCCTCTAGTTGGTTGTTTGAAGAGGGGTGGAATTTTTTTGAAAAATAAAAATGTGTGGATTTTGATATTTTTATTGAATTTGGATATAGCATCATGATGTCCAATCTCAGCTCTGTAGTGTTCCATATTTTTCCAAAAATATAGAGAACTCAAGACCGCGGCGCCTTTTCCAAGGAAAAAATTCCATATTTTTTATTTCACGAACAATTTTAGATTTTTACATGCATAAAGAATATTCAAAGACACATACAAGAAGTATTAATATAAAAATTCCATTACATTACCCTTACCAATTACCATGGTCATAACAGGTGCAATTGCACACTGCTTCAGTGGGTAATATAGAAAGAATAATATAAAGAAGAGATACAGAGTTTAATTTAAAGAAGATAAAAAAGGCCAACCATGTGATATTTTTCAAAATTTCTACAATTAATTATTCCACCATTGTCATTTAAACCCCTCACATTCCAAAAAAGAATATTGGGAAATGACACACTTTATTATAAAAAGGAATGGACAACTCCTTATTGTCTGTCTTTTTTATTTTTAGTGGAGAACGGTTGCATATTATGAGCGTGAATTGCACTATAGAGTTTTTCTTATCTAATATAGAAGGGTTGTCAGATGCCTAAGAAGGAGATGCCAATAAACTGGCAGAGCAGTGGGCAAGGGAGAAGTTATTATTAGCCAAATCATTAGAGGTACCTTCAAACTTAGAAAGAGAAGAGCGAGCAAAAGATTGGGATATTTAGATTTAGAGCAAATGCAAAGGAAACACTAATACACTAATATGGGAAGAGAGGACATGTTTGGAATGGTTACTCCTTCTACACATACTACCTCTATTTATATTTTCATTTATATTGTGACAAAAATTAATTGAAGGCTGAGTGTGAGTTATAAAGTTTTAGGGAATTGGAGTAATTAGAATCATCATGAGCAAAAGTATCACAACCAACATAAGGAGAGAATCTTCAATTTTTGTTCAATATCTTGTCCTATTATTAGTAGTACAATGATATCCGGAAGAACTGAGGTTCTAGAAACTTGCACGCTCATCCTACAAAATGTCAACTTGGATCTATTAGCCATGAGAGGGTCAAAAGTAAGAGTACCAAATTCATTGCCAATATTTGAAATCCTGATTTTCAACCAACAACACAATGAAAAATTAGGAAGCATAGCCTATATCGAAACATCCTTGAAGTCCTCTTTGATTGGTTTGACGGGTTGTAAAAACTTGCACACTCACTAATGAGAAAAAAAATGTTCTTTCATTTCTAAATCACAAGCTACCATTGTTAACCATTTTTAGAACTTCACTGTAAAGAAACTTAAATATAAAAAGAGTCATTTGCATGATAGAGTAACTCAAATGTGCCTCATAGCTTCCATAACTTACTAACCACTTCAAGAAGTTACCATAGAAAGGTCATCTATCAAGAGCATAGCACATTAGAGCAAGATTCTATAGTTTGGTTCCTTCATCATTTTCTTCATATAAGAAACATGTTTTACCTTCTTGACATAAGATGTAGCTCAACAAGAAGTTGGAGTTGGGAACACATGAGGTAAGGAGGGCGATTAGTAAGTGGCTTGGGAGGGTGACTAGGAAGTGGCTTGGGTTCAAGAAGAGAGGAAGAAATAGAGAAAGATAGATGATGGGAAAAATCTAAGTTATCACAAATAAAGGATGGGCGGGTCCTTATTCCTCCAAAAGGAGATGAGAGAAATCAAAGATGAGAAAAGCATGACTAATAAGCAACGCGGAGACGGAAAAACCTAGAGGAGAGCACATACGCAGCCCAAAATAACAACTTAGGATGTGCATAGGTGAATCATGAAGAGATACATTAGGAAGAAAAAAAAAAGTTACAATAATGATGGCCTTTGTGTACATTTACAGTATCTATCAAAACACATTTTGGAATCATTCGTGAAGTTGCGTACTCAAACAGTATTTGGAACATTAAGATTACATAATATCTGATTGTCCGAATAAAGATCTACCTCTACCTTATATATAGATTTATATTATAATATTACAATAAATAATATTATATATAGTATATTAAGTTAATTTATAAATTTTTTTTTTTGGCATTCTTTAAAAGAATAATCAAATTTCTCATTTTTTTCTGACAAATAATTTATATCTTTCTATGACTATTCTTTAGATTTATATGTGACTTTTGCTAAAAGCTTACTAATATGGCTGGCAAGCGAATGAGTGGGCAGCCCTTTGAAAATCTCATAATTTTTCTTTGTATTTTTCTCGGTGGTCGCTCTAACTTGACTTCAACTTGCATTATGTCTTTTGGGTTGGTTTATTGTTTCTTACTTGTTAAGTTAGATGTTTTTTTGCAGCTGTCCTTCTCACTACAAACAAACTTTCGCATTTATACTACCATTTGCTCTCTGTCAAGTCGGTCTTTTCCAAGCCAACTTATCTAGTGAAGGCATTGCAATGATCCAGGAAGGATGGTCGTGGCTGCCGCAGATTGGTGTAGTAGGGCTTTCATTTCTGAGTCTCTGTAATCTTATTTCTGCTTACTGTTTTTGTTTCGTATCTTTTTTGCCTTGTTTTGTTTTTCTGTCTTTTTGTCCACATTGGTTTGTTGGCGATTAGTATTGTAATGATTTTCTTCTATGAATAATAGGTCTTTTTGATTTAATATATTAATTATATATATATAATAATATAATTACTTAGTAAAAATAAATTATTATCATATTTTAATCATTTAAATGTAAACTCTTCTAAGAGAAAAAAAAGGATGAACTCCACTAAGGGAATAAGTTCGACAATAAGTACAAAATTTATATAATTCTTTGACAAAAGCTCGCTATCTAGGGGTAGTGATAATATTTTGACTCCGAAAAATTTAAGTTATTAATTGATTAGTTTAAATAAATTTAGATTGGGTTGCGGATTAGAAATTTAATCCGTTTAATTGGGTGAAGTTCAATCGAGTTAGCTTACGAAAGTGACCCGCACATCTAATTTTGACCGAAAAAGCACCTTTAGGTTTTTTTCCTTAATTTTTTTGGGTGTATTGATGTTGATTTTTTATTTTTGATTGATTAGCATAAAAACTCTATATCGATAAGTTATTTCAAACAAATTATTATTTTTCCCATCACCAATGAGTTGCATGTCCGATTTTGGGTCATCTAGTTTTCCAACATGAGGCCATAATTAAGATCAATTTTTAACCTTTTATTAAATATGATCCAATTTTGAAGTTATGAACAAATCCCAATCGGTTAACCCATTTTGATACTCCTATTGTATCCCATAAAAATTTAGATATTTAGAAAATATAATTTACATATTTAACTTATTGTAAGATTTATAATTTAAATATCTATTAAAAAATATTGGATTTTTTTCATAAATAATTAATTTATTTATTTGTTAAAAAATCTCATAATTTTTTTATCTTGAAATAAAGAAGGACAAGGGTGGGGTCAAATCTCTCTTAATCAGGAAATAAGTTGGCTGAGGGCTGTCGACCTGAGCGTACCTAATGTATATATAATATAGGCTCTTTATCTGAGTAAAAATAGGTTATGGCAATTCCAATTATATGAACAATTATTATGCTTCCTCGCGTCAGATACAAAAGAACTGCCGCGTATAGCATCCTGTCTATACGAGGTGTACGAGTTTTTTTCCAAAAAAACTCGTATTAGCTCTCGGTATAAGTCGAGATTATTTGACTACAACCGGATGTTCTCTGATCGCTTGCGCACCGGACCAAATAAATTCAATTTGGACTACTTGGGCTTTATTGCCTAAACATTTTTCTAATCAATACAAAAAAAAAATAAAATCTGTGTAATTATATAATAATAAGAATATATGTTAGGTGCACGTACCAACAGAATGCATACTTTAAAAAATAAATATTTCGAGACTTTTTTTTTTTTTTTGTGATCTACTCCTCTATTGAGTACACACAAATAATTATTTCAGGCTATTCTATTACAAATTGTGTTCGAATTTAATAACTATTAATTTTATTTTAAGATTAATATATATAATTTATATTTTGTTAATTTAAAAATAAACTTAACAATTTTAAAATTATCTTAATATAATGTATATTAAGTTGTTCTAAATTATTACATAAATGTATGCAACAAAGCTTAGCATTATAGGTATTATAATGTATTTTCAGGTTGGGTTCGGGTCCGACATGAAAATGATCCCATTAAACCGACCCAACTTGTTTAATTAAATGGGTCAAAACCTTGAATCTAAATCTGATCCACTCTCGACCGAGTTGACCTGACCTGACCCACTAACCCCATTATATGAAAAAAATTATTGAATGGAGAAAGAGAAGGCAAGGAGCGTCGACCTCTAATATCTATTGTGATAGATATAAAGCTTTCATTGCATTTAGTCAATTCCGCACAAGATTAGAAGATTTGATGCCCTTATTAGAACCATATAACGTCTAAGTAACTCCTTCATTTATTTGAGGCAGGCGGCCTAACTTATTATTTTCTGATTATTTTTAAAAATAGGATGGCCATTTTGTAGATTATGTTCAGTATTAACCTTATCATTAATCCCAAAATTAAAATTAAAATTATTCATTATTTTTAACTTTATTATAATTAGTAATTTACACAATTTAAAAAAAATAAGATAAATAGATTCTAAGTTGAATTTATCAAAATGTTTCATTAAATGATTTTGATTAGATAAATTATATGATTTTTTTAGATAAATTATATGATTAGATAAAATATAGTTGTAATTTAGGCTTCATTTGTGAGAGCTTTTCATCGCTATTTTTTCACTGCTTTCAAAAAAATTTTGTATTAAAAAATTATTATAGAAAGCACATTGAAACTATCTCAAATAAAGTCTTAGTTTTCGTTTGGGACAACTGTAAGATCCTTAACTTGAGGAAGAAGCACTTCCTCATGATCTTGAGAGAGGAGGAGGAGGGAGAGAGGAGAGGGGAGAACCAAAAATGCACAGCAAATTTTATTTCTTGGCTACCTATTACAAGCCTAAAGACCTCCTATATATAGGAATAAAAGTCATACAAAGAGCAACACTATTGGTCATACATGTCAAACAAGACATCTACACAAAAGCAAACCTAAATCTAGGAACAAATACCTAACAACAACTTTTTTTTATTTTTTGTACTAGAAAATAGCTTTAGAAAACAGTATGAAAACTGTCACAAACAAAGCTTTAGTGTAAAATCTTTCAAATAGCTTGAAAATAAATATATAATATATTTTTCATACTCTTATTTGTCTATATAGGTACAGGTGCCTAACAGGTTCTCAGGGATTCTCGGCCTGAATGACAGGAGAAGCACTCACATATGATGAATGAAGTGTTGTAAAAATTAGTGAATTTCAATTCATAATTAATTTTAATAAAATAAAATAAAAAAGCAGAAAAATCTTCTAATAAAATATTATATATCATTTAAAAAAAAATAGTATGGCAATTATCAATAGAGCCACTAGGAATGGAACCAAATATTTGACACGTTTGTGGTTAGTTAAGCTTGCGTTTGGCGATTAAAATATAGAAAGATGATGAAACCGCGTCCAAAGATAAAGCGACGACGTGGTCGTTTATTACCCACTATGTGATATTCTTAATTTTTTGTATAAACCAACAAATTATATTTTGGCTCTATATTTTTCCATTTTTTTTTTTGGGCAAAAATTTATGCTTTATGTAAAAATTATATTTTGAATATTTATTATAATTTTTTTTAATGATTTTATGATCATATATATTAACATGTTTGCATGGGTTGATGGGAGAATCCTCCTTATGGTGGTGTCCCCCACTAAAAGTTTATTTTTGCCTACGACGACAATGCCTCCTCCTTGGAATTTTTATTTGGTCCGGTCATTGGACGTAGCTCTACGTTCGGACGCCAGTAGAATCGCGTCATGCGTTCTCATTATTTACTGCGCGCCCCGACAACCCGACCTGGAACGGACCCATGATGGCTTGATATTTCTCGATTTTGCTAGGTATTGCTCGGTATTGCTAGGTATTGGTCGATTTTGCTTGACAATAATCAATACCGAGCAATACCGAGCAAATACCGAGTTGTAACTCGGCACAACTCGGTATTACTCCGTATTTGCTCGGTATTGGTCTTCACAGAGCGATATTTCTCGTTATTAACATGCAATACCTAGCAATACCGAGCAATATCGAGCAAATACCGAGTAATACCTCGCAATACACGAACATAGCATTCTCGGGTTCCGGTTCGAGTCAAGTTGTCGGGTCGCGCGGTAGAGAGTACGAGCACGTGGCGACATGTTATTGACGGCCAAACGTAGCTCTACGTCCGGTCAGATGACGTAATAATTGTTCCCTTGCATGACACTGACAACTCCTACATTTAGATCCTTCATCTTGATGATTTGATTTTTGTGGAGATTATTTATCTTAATCTCTTTTGTCGTTTAACTATCTGCCTTTGTCATTATTTAATTTAGAATAGTTATCATCGCAATATTATTCTCATTTTTTTATGATATTTTAGAATTTGTAAGAAGAGCCTTTCATAATTAATGTAATAAAAAATTATAAAAAAAAAAAACATATAACAAATTTTAATCAGCACTAAAGAGTGTCTGGTCACCCCTTTCTAAGCTTTGAGGATCTAGCACATCCTATCATGAGGATTCAACAAATAATGCTTTAAGAATTTGGCCTCCATAACTCTTATGATTTACTTAATTTTACATTATCACAAAAAGTAAAATATGTTGATAAGTTTATAAGCATTACGCAATTGATCCATTATAATGAAATACAAAATTTTGCTTCAAATTATATATTTTTCATTTTATTTTGTTAAATAATAATATATTTTTTTCATAAATCTGACCCTCTTAAACGACAAGATGTTTTCTCCCCTGCATGTTCTAATCCTATTTGTCATTGAAAATTTTATTAATGATAGGTTTGTGCATGCTAAGATGGATTGCATTCCTGGGAATTAGGACTTTATAGGTCAGGCTTTGTCGAAGGCATATGCACTTTGCATCAAAGTGTAGGAGTATTTGGGTCATGCAATGGCTGATACTTATACTAAGCATTTATGAGTCAAATTATGGAATTATGGAGTTTGGTTGCAACTTATGTGCATATAACCCACATTAAGACCTTTGAAATTTCGGCACTCATTCCATGCATGCATGTACTTCCATAAGCATCAATAATAAGTCTCATGATATTGGAAGTGTGTGGCTCTTACAAAATGCAAGTTCATGGGTATTGCACTTTGGCAAAAACTTGTTGTTTTATAGGCACTTTTGCTAACATTGTAATAGATAAGCATATGAGCAATATAATTTTACATGTGCTTGTATTGTCGGCATGCTTTTGAGGACTTATAAAAACCATTCTTTAGGGACTGAAGGGAAATACCCTTTCCCTCCCACCTTGTTTTACTCTACGACTTTATCTGTCCTTCCATTCTCCTATTTTTACGCATATGGTGCTTAGACACCAAGGTGATAGCAACAAGCTTTTTGGATAAAGAATCTCTCTCTCTCTCTATTATATATTTGACAGCTAGAAGGTTGCACATTCAACTCAGAAACCCTTTAGTATACTACTTATATTTGGATGTTTAAGGTTACATTGATGAGTTTTGGGAAATGATGAATAAACTATAATTTCTTGAAGTTTTTTTTCTTAAAATGATGAATAAACTATCATTACAGTTAAAGATAGATGATGCATTTATGGATTTCTTCAATGAATTGATAATCAAGGGCAAACAAACTTTGCTTCAAGCAAAAAATATTACTTTGGTGATGTTGGTCTAGAAGAAGTCTTTACTTTTATGGAAATATCATATATCAAATGATTTCATTATTTATTTCCTAAAGAAACAAAGAGGGCATATAAGCTCTGTGTTAGATGGTGATGATGGGCTTAAACTGAAAGATATTCAAGAGTATGATGGGCTTAAAGGGTCTCAATTTTTTCATATTTTGATTTGATATATAAGAAATATCATGATAATAATTACCATCATTACATGGTTATAGCCAAAGTTCTTCTTTTTTTTTTTATTATTGACCATGTTAATTTTGTGTTATGGCTATAAATATTCTCACATGGTTGAAGGGAATTAAGGTTCATTAAACAAAAGAATGATTGAAGCCAAAAGAAGGGCATGATACATGAATCTTAAAAGTCACCTTAATCTAGAAGAAGAACATATTGGCAATGAGTATAAAGAGATTTTCTATGAAGGAGTTCAACTGTTCAAGAATGATTATTTTCACCTTAAGATTAAGATGGTTTATCTTTAAGCTATGTAGAGGTAGGGAAAGTGTAAGGAATTATTTAGCGAGTAAAAAAAGTTTTTTCATAAAGTATTATAATTAGAGGCGGAATTAGCCTTAATTTTTAGGGGGTCAAATTTATAAATAACATATTTACATAATGTTTAATTCTGCTAATGGGGGTATTGTCTAAAGATCATAGTATTTTAATTTTTTTAGGGGGTGGGGAATTGCTGAAAAACCCTTGTAATAAAGAATAAAAAAAGATGGAGGGAGGCAAATTACTTAAATATTCATGTACTAAAGAGTTTTTTAATTTTTTAGGGGGTGCAATTGCCCCGGGGGCAATTGGGGGATCCACCTCTTATTATATTAATAAGAATCTCCCCCGTACGAGAGGTCAAATATACTCGCCACCCTTTTTGGGGCACATACGAAAGAATCAAATATCAAATTTTTATGCCTACCAATAAATCAATTGGGTTGAATCTCGTACAAATTGTTCGCGCACTCTTTAATTTATTAACGCCCTATTTGGCATTTGATTATTATTATTATTGTTTTTTTTTTCATGCTTCAATTAATCCAGTTGATTGTAAATAGTCTATAAAATATAAATTCAACATATCCTTCAAAAGATTGTAGTTAACTAGGTGATTTAGAATAGGTAGAATTGAGCTTGATTTGCTCAACTTAGGATTCGTTTGAGACAACTACAGTTTTTTGTAAAGGTGATTATAAAATTGTTGTAGATAAAGTAACTTTTTTAAAAGCTGTTGTACAAAGCAGCTTCCAAGCACAAAAATTTCCTAAAAGCAATGAAAAATAGTGATCAAACAGAAACTACAATTTTGGTCTCAAAAACAAAGCATAGAAAAAGCTGCCTCAAACAAAGGCTTGGGCGAAGCCTTGGGCTACGTTTGGTACAGTTTTCTGACTGCTTTTAAACTAGTTTTTTAGTACAAAAATTTATTGAATTGGAATTTTTATACTAAAAAACTGCATTTAAAAGTAGTATGAAAGTTGTCTCTGGCGTTCTCCAGATACGGTCCTTCCGACCACTATCACCTCACTACAGTCTTTCCAACCTCCGTCCCCCGCCGACTACAGTACTTATAACCACATCACCCGACTATGATATTTTTGTCCTCTATCGCCCACAACTACAATCCTTCTGCCCATCGTCGCTCGATTAAAATGTTTTCAAGCTCCATCACCCGACTACGATCCTTCTAACCATTGACGCACGACTACAATCCTTCCGACCTACATCGCTAGTTGACTATGGCCATGTCAACCAAACGAATATATCAACATTGATTCTTCCTACTCCCACCATGTAATGCACTCTAAATAATGTATATTGACCACATCTAGCCAATGCTTCTCCCCCTAAGGCCCTCATTTGTAATCAACTGCAAATACTAATTGATTCATTTCAACTAAGCAAAGTCCTGCGACTTTTTCCTATTTTCAAAGGTTTCTACATAAGAACTCTGGTGCCTCCATAAAACTAATCTCTCATATGAACGTTATATATCTAAATTTTTATTATATTTGTATGTTAGATCTTCATACAAAGCTAAGACATTAAATTTTATCTCGCTCTGTACTACCGTGAATATTCCATGATTTAACAATTCTATACTTCTAAAAATCAAAATAATATTTTCTTTAAACTGAGTCGGCAGTGAGGCTTAAATTCTAACATATTTCAGCAAATATAGATAGCAATGAGATCTCACCATACTATCCAGTTTGTTGGAGAAAAAACAAATAGTTACATTATATCTACCACAAAAATAAACTTCTAACTTCTAAGGCATTCATTTAGGACAATTTTTTTACTACTTTTAAAACAAACTTTTAATACAAATTAAAAAAAAAAACAATAAAAAAAATATTCAAAATTTGTCCCAAACAAAGCCTTTATGTGATCAACCAAACCTTCAATAATTATATGCAAAAATACATTATGACCATCAAACCTTCAACCTATGATACCTTCTCTTCCAACTTAGGCTTCGTTTGAGACGGCTTTCTTGCCGCTTTTTAAAACAGTTTTTTAGTACAAAAATTTTAATATTTGTACTAAAATATTTAAAAGTTGTCCCAAACAATGTGATCAACCAAACCTTCAATAATTATATGCACAAAAACATTATGACCATCAAACCTTCAACCTATGATACCTTCTCTTCCAACTTAGGCTTCGTTTGAGACGGCTTTCTTGCCGCTTTTTAAAACAGTTTTTTAGTACAAAAATTTTAATATTTGTACTAAAAAGCTGATTTAAGAAACAATAAAAAAATCGCCTCAAACTAAACCTTAGTCACCACATTCTTATAAAACATCATTGCCTATAGAGGCAAATCCCAAATATGAGAAGAATCGAATGAAGACAGTCAGAGACTCAACAGGTCAACCTTATTCATTATGAGGGTTGAACTGTTCTTTATATGAGTCGAAAACTTCAAATCAATTTTAACAATGATACTCAAACACTTCTGAACCAACATGAGAAGCAATTAGGTTATGTTAGATTTGTGTCAATACAATAATAAGACATAATAACCTAATTTTATGAGCTTTGCATCCCTTTTTCAAACGCACCTTTTTTTCCCATTTATAGCCTATCATTCCTAATGTCAACAACTTAACCTCAACAGGCACTTACAAAATGAATTGAAACCTACAGATGTACAGAACTATAGATTAATCTACATTCATTAAAAAAAAATTAGCAGCTTGATATTAAGAGATTATTTGGGACGGCTTTCTTACTATTTCTTAAAATAGTTTTTTAATACAAAAATTTAAGAAGCAGTAAGAAGGCTGTCTCAAATGAAGGCTTCGTTTGGAACGACTTTTTTATTGCTTCTTAAATTAGCTTTTTAGTGCAAAGATAAAAAATTTTATACTAGAAAGCTACTTTAAGAAGCATTAAGAAAGTCGTCCCAAACAAAACAGAGGTCTAAATACCCAAAGCAAAATCACTTCACGCCTGATGGTGCATGAAAACAGTTGACAGCAATTTCTGTCTTCGCAACGTCCAGTTTAGCTGCTTGAAGCTCCTCATGGATTTGTGAGAAGTCAGCAAAATTTCATTTTCCTGTAGAGAACTCTTTCTCAACTAAACGAAACATTTCTTTCAGACGAGTTGATGAGTTGGCAATAACATTCTTTGTTATCCTTTTCTGATGCTTGGTGCTCTTCAACCAAGCAATTCCCAAGGACACGAGAACATGACATGCCTTGGATTTTGACTGGAGATCATCAATCTGATATCTCAAATGAAGCTGAACAGAAAGTTTAAGAAAAAAACAATATCATATACAGAGCATTCTAATGGCTAAAACTTGAAGAAGAAGAAGGTTCGTATTTCTCTTACAGTGAAATAGTCGCCCAGCAATACTCCTTGAAGTGTCATGACCTCTTCAATCAACCATCCATTTTTATCATGGAGGCGAGACCTCTGCTGAGTGCTGGTCACCTCTCCGCCGTAGCGAGAGATGTTCTTGTCGAATTTGTAGTTGACTTGTCTCTGGTGCACATCAGGGGAGACAGATTCCCATGGTGTAGCCGAGTAATCGACACAACCAACTTTTTCCATCACCTTTTGCTCTAAAGAATCTCCGTCAAAGATCTCCATAAGCGAGTTCAGCTGATTATTTTAAGAACAAGATAAAGCTCAGATCCATGAGAACAAAATTAGAGAACATATTTCCATATATCAACTTTTACAATGGCAAAAGGCAGGTTGGAAGCAGACTCACAGGAACGGGAACAATGGAGGAGAAAACCTCAGACATTTTGGCATCTTCTACACCCAGGAAAGATCCACTTTCCTCTGAGTGGAGTTCCTTCTCTTCGGACTCTTCTTCCACTATTCGCACCTTCTGTTCAGGGCTTAGAGACTTTGCCTTCCACAATGCCATGATTGTTCTGTTACAAGGACGAAATTGGAAGCTCATCATATACAGAATTTGTCATTTATAGAACCTGCTTCATATATGTGCACATGGAATATTCCACATTTGTTTGGCTAAAAGGGAGCGAAATTGAACCAGAGAATGCACCTATTCTGCAAAGATGCTATAATGTGCTACAGGCAAATTTTAGGCATGAGCAATCATTGGATCTCTTAACACTTATCAACATGACCTCAGTAATGTTAAAGTTTGCTTATTCATAGCTAAGTTACAATCCTTTCCTATCAATTAAAAGTTCTGTGCAAAAACAAGGGGAAAAAAAAAGTATTCTTGTGCAAAGAAGAATTACCTGTTGGCCACGTTGAATGACACAAATGATTGGAATTGGAATTTCAACCTTCCGTCTGGGTCCAGGGACTTTGCTCCATGCCTTGCATCCAAACCTCTACCTCGGCGAAGAATAATCAATAAAGAAGGGCTACCCATTGATGTCAAAGATGGGGGAACAACTTGAATGTCCTCGATATCTTCCCAGAGAAAGAAAAACTTGATCTTGTGTCCGAAAAGGTTGGTGTAAAATCCAATTATTCTTGGAGAAAGAAACAGACGACCCTAAAAAAAGACAAATTACCATTGTTGGAGTAGCATGGTCATACTCTAGAAATTTTAAGGACTTCAGTATTTTACTTGGGGCTTTCACCATCCAGATCCTAATCTAACTTGCTAAAGATTCAAGAGAAGAGAAATTATGATATATGAAAAATGAACCTGTATTGGCATTTTGCGCTTCAAGTGACAAGTAAAATCATTGATAAGAAACTCTTCCGGTGGTAGACCAAATAGCTTCTGGAATGCTGAATTTGTCTGAGGTGACCGCAAATTTATCTATGCGTTGAATTATAAAGAGCTGCGTGAGTTAATAGTTTAAACTTCCAATAAATGAATCTCAAAATGTACAACCGTACCAACCTTTTTACCAACTTCTTTCTCCATCTTTGTTAGATAGTCTGAAACAACTTGGACACCTCGAGTGTTGTTAAGAAAGATCCTCAGATGTAACTTAGATTGGCATGCCTGAGCTAACTTTCCCTCTAGAGAAATCCATGCATCTGCCAATTCTGATAAGTTAGATTTGAGAAAGTTGACTTCAGCATGGCCCAGTGAAACAGCTTCATCGAAAGGTCCGTCAAAATCATACACATTAATTTCCATTGTTGATGGAGGATCAATCATTGCATCAAATTCAAAAATTTCTACAAATGGAAGGAGAGATTACTTATTAGAGTGCTGATAGGTATAATAGCAGGGGATATAAAGGTGCTAACCGAATTTGATAAAATTGAGGAGCTAAATTCATTGAATATGATGCAAGTTAAAATGTTTCAGTTTTCTATAATAATGTGCAAAGATTTCAACATCTGATGAGTTGTTATATGCCAGTTCAAATCATTTGCGGCATTATATTTGCCGCTATACCTTCCAAAGATGACACCAGTTTACTGACTAGCTTACAATTTTCATTTGTCCGATTACCAATATGAACCCCTTGATTTTGACGCATGCGTAAGGCAAGGAATAACAAAGGTTTCAAAACATTAAATGACAATCGAAGGTAAGCCTATTTGTGCAAGGTTCTTACTTCTTGATGGCAGCTCCTTGCTGCTTTTCAAGCCTCAAAGCCCCCAGAATATCTCCCCACGGAAATTATGCTTGGCATTTTCTATGAAAAAGCTTAATAAGCAACTTAAAGCAAGTCCTAATATGCCAGTACAGGTTGCTATTTAGCCATGCCTGTGAAACCCAGTTTTATTCATGATCCTTCTCTATTTTCATAAAACCTACTATGTTGATACCAATGGCATCTGCTGAGGTGATTCAGAACATCTAAGATCTAAGATTCCTAATGCCAATAAATGTTCTGAATGAAACAACAATAACAACAACAACATCAAGTATTTATCGCATTATGTGAGGTCGGCTACATGAATCATTTTTCTCTATTTTGCTCTGTAAAGAATCAAATTTTCATTTAAATCTAATAAAAAAATATCATTTCTAATATTTTCTAACTAAGTATTTTTAGATCTACCTCTATATTTATTAACATAGGTCAAATCTAATGCATCTACTCTTCTAATCGAGTCATCGGAAGCCCAGTGTTTTTGTGACCAAACCATCAAAGGCGACTCTCTCTAATCTTATTTGCCACTGGAGCTACAACAACTTTTTAACGTATATACTCTCACATTCTGTCTCAAAAGTGAAGCCACTCATACACTTGAGCATCCTTATCTCTGCAACACTTAACTTAATTTTATGTGTGTCTTTTAATAGCCAACAATGTGCGCCACGAAGCATTACAGGTCTTAACATCATCTTATGGTATTTTCCCTTAAGTTTGAGGGTTACTTTTCTATCACACAATAGGCCCGAAGCATTCCTCCACTTCAACCATCCAACTTGAATTATACTAATGATATCCACATCTATTTCACCATCACTTTGAACAATAAACCTTAGATATCTAAAATGTGTACCCTTATTAATGACTTGATCGTCCAAAGTCACTGTCCCCTCACTAGATCTATTATTACTAAAATTACACTATTTATTCAGTTTTAGATCTACTCAAACGAAAACCTCTGGAATCTTAAGGTTGACCTCTATAGTTCATGCTTATCTAAACTCTCTCTCTAGTCTTATCAGCAAGAAGAATATCATCAGCAAAAAGCATATACCATGGTACATCCTCTTGCAATTGTCTAGTAAGAACATTCATGACTAAGCAAAAAGATATGGACTTAAAGTTGATCCTTGCTATAATCCAACTAAAGTAGGAAAATACATGGTCAAACCACCTTGTGTTTAAACACATGTAACAACTCTTGCATACATATCCTTAATGACTTGATTATTAAGCATTATTAATCCCCTTTTTTTTCTAGATCTTTCTAGAGCACTTCTCATGGAACTTAATAAAAAAATATCATATGTAGATCCTCCTTATTCTCTCCATACTCCTCCATCAAACCTCTCAATAAATGTATAGCTTCCATAGTAGACCTACCCGACATGAATCCAAATTGATTTTGAGAAATAATAGTATTAAATCGTATCCTATGCTCAATAACTCCCTCCAATAATTTGAGTTTTTCCTTTTGATACTCCAAACACATCCTTTACAATATTCCTAATATCACTAGCTACTTTCTTCCACATAATATATTTTTCTTATATACAGTCAAAACAATATGATTTTGAATCTTACTCTCAAGAATATTTTTGTTAGTGTTTTTTAAATGCCGCAATCTAATATTAAGACAACATTTTACTTCAGTTTTTATAATTCATCCCTTCCTTTTAAATTCTAAAACTAATAAACTATATTATATACATAAATTTTCATTAGGAATGATTTTACAAACTTTGCAATCTATTTTTCTTATAAGAAAATAATCAATATTAATTTTACTATATCCATTCTTATAAGTGAATGAAACAACAAAAATTAAATTTTGGAATTCAAACCTCCAATGACTATCAATTAAAATAAGAATTCAATGTCTTTTGACGTTAACAATAAAATATGATAAATCCATTTCAAATAATAGTTTAATAATTGACTAAACCAAGAAAATTAATGAGAATAAAACATACCAAAAACCACAAGGCGGTTAAAATTCTAATGGACTGACTGATTTGATTGGGAGGGAATTATGAAGGTTTATTTAGGGCAAGAAGGTTGATTTGATTGGGAGGAAATTAGAAGGTTTACTTAGGAAAATAGGACTGATTTGATTGGAAAGAAATTAGGAAAATTTATATAGGAAAAGATTGTTGATTTGAATTCAAATTTGGAAGAGAATTATTTAGGGAGAGATGGCTAATTTGAATTCAGATTTGGGAGGGAATTAGGAGAGCCTATTTAAGGCTAACAATAAGATGATTTCAGGATTATGTTTTGAGTTTACTGAAATTAGAATTTCTTATGTTGTGATGGCTTAGCCGCCAGCTAGGGATTTGGGAGAGCCAAATCTTCCTCTCCAACTGAAGATCTTACTATATCTTGTTATTTTCTTTCATATATTTTATAAGAAAAATAATTTGGGTGTGTTCTTCTATTTTTCATTATCGTTTGCTGATTTTGAGAAAATTATATCCACTACCTATCAAATTCAAACCACAAAAAAACACTAGTGTAGCATATATGAATAAAATTAAGCAAATTGATAAAATGTTAGACCAGCCCAAGAGGGGCTAATCTAAGAGGGATTAGCCTATGTTTATACCAGGCGGAAGCCTGGTTCTCCCAAGCTTAGCCCGCCCCCATGGGGGTGGATCCACTTGCTAATGAAGAGAGAGGAGGGGGCGGGTGAGAGAAAAATTTGAATTGGAGGGGCTGTTTTGACATTTTACTTTGAATTTTTGCTTTTAATAGTTGTTTCGCTCTAGGGTTAGGGTTATGCATGTTTTGTGCCTGAATTTAGTTTGTGCCTTGGAAATTTTGGGCTCTAATCAGCGGCTAGGGTTTGGGAGAGTGGGATCTTCCTCTCCAATTGACGATCCTTGTATCTTATCGCTTTTCTTTTGTAAGTCCTACAATAAAAGTAATCTAAGGTATGTTCTTCCAATTCTTTCTTGTGGGTCTGTGTTTTGGGTTGAAAGATCTCTTATTTCCAATCATAGTATCAAAGCACTTTTTTGGGGCCTATAGAAGCGTAGAAGATGGACATGTTGAAGGTGAGATGGAACAACTCAAGGCTGGGATGGAGAGATTTTTCGGAATGGAGGAAAGATTCACATCCGCTGAAGATAGGTTCTCATCCATGGACAACCACTTTGGAAACATGCAAGGCATGATGAAAAAGTTGATTGAAATCCAATCAAAGGCCTCACCGGTTACTCCTATGGCAGATCGGAGGGATAAGATAGTTCAAAAAGATGATGATGAAGTGGAGAGTGTTTTTCCTCAAAGACCACCCAGAGGTATTCCGATGGGAGGTGCTTCGGGGTATCTGGAAGAGAGGGCAGCAAGAAGAGGGGAATTTGAACCCTTTTGGAAACCACCTAGGCATAAGGGAAGATGGCCCGGAGGAAGCAATGGTTGGACCGAACCATGGGACCCAAATCCGCCAAGGTAAGAAGGGAGAGAATCACACCACCATTACACCGAAGACGATTGGAGGTACTCAGAGGGTGGAGGACATACGAGCAAAGCTCAGGGTGCTTAGACTAAAAGGGCTGAGGGAGACGATGGAGCTTGCTCATAGGGTGGAGGAAAAATATTGGAAGGAGAAAGCCAGCATAAGCAACATCATGGGAGGGAACTACAAGAGGACCTCTACGACCCTTACACCTAGAACCCAGGCAGTGTCCTTCCAGAGAGAATCTTTCAGAGAGACGAGCAGCGGAGTTTTCCAGGAGGGGCAACTTCAAGAGACTTATAGAAGCAGAGGTGCAGGATAAACGAGCAAAAGGGTTATGCTTCAGATGTGATGAGAAGTATATGCCGAGGCACGAGTGTTTGGACCGAACTCTTCAGGTTCTCACCATACGTGATGACAAGGAAGCTATGGGATGTGGGAGTGAGGCATCGATGGAAAAGGAAAAGCTGCATTTAGACATGGTAGAGGTCTCCTTGAACATAGTGATGGGATTCATTCCAAATCACACTATGAAGATGAGAGGAGAAATAACAAATAGAGAGATAGTGGTGTTGATTGATAGTGGGGCTACCCACAACTTTATCTCCAATCAGGTCGTACACCAATTAGGGGTGAAACTGGTGGATACAGGGTGTTATTGGGTGATGATGGGGACTGGGAAGATGAAGATAGGTAGAAGGGTGTGTAGGGGAGTGGTCCTAACTATACAAAAACTTTAGGTGAGGGAGGATTTTCTCTCACTGGAGATGGGCAGCACTGATGTCATATTAGGGACGAGATGACTACAAACCTCAGGGGATACCAAGGTGGATTGGGAGATGCTAACAATGAATATGATGGTGGAAGGGAGAAGATGGTTATTAGGGAAGATACAGGACTCTCTAAAGCCAAGGTATCTCTCAAAACTATGGTAAGGGCCATATAGGAGGTGGGGATTTCTTGTGGAACTGCATAGCTTAGAGGAGATCAGAGGAGAGGAAGAGAGGGACATCCCCCTTTCGGTACAGTCGTTCATACAACAGTTTAGTGAGGTTTTCCAACCACTTCAAAGGATGCCACCACCGAGGGAGCAGGAGCATGCCATAACTTTGAGGGAGGGGGTGTCACCAATCAGTGTCAGACCTTAACGCTACCCTCAGATCCAAAGGTTGGAGGCAAGGATCATCAGGTTAAGCATAAGCCCATTCTCTAGTCCAATTCTATTGGTCAAAAAGAAGGATGAAAGCTGAAGATTTTGTGTGGACTATCAGGCCTGAATAAGGAGACTATGCCGAACAAGTTTCCTATTTCGACGATAGATGAGCCGTTAGATGAACTTTGTGGAGTGGTGGTATTCTCGAAGATGGACTTGAAGTCTGGATACCATCAGATACGGATGAGAGGAGGATGTTCTAAAGATGACATTCAGGACTCACGAGGGATAATATGAGTTATTGGTGATGTCATTTGGCCTCACTAACACCCCTGCTACCTTCCAGCCCCTCATAAACAAGGTGTTCCAACCATACCTCAAGAAGCTTGTATTGATTTTCTTTAATGACATCCTAGTGTACAACAGGTCCAAGGAAGAGCATTTGGAGCATCTAAAGGTGGTCTTAGAGGTGTTATCAACTAAGGATCCACCTAAAGAAGTGTTGTTTTGCACAGGCCATTATGGAATATTTGGGGCACATAGTATCCCAGGAAGGGCGGCCGCTGATCAGAATAAGATTGAAGCCATGCTAAACTGGCTTCTACCTAGCAATCTGAGGGAGTTGAGAGAATTTTTAGGGTTAACTGGGTACTACAGGAGATTTATGAGGAGATACAATGCCATAACCTGGCCACTAACCGAACATCTGAAGAAGGATAGTTTCTTGTAGGGAGAGGCAACGACCCAGGCCTTTGAGAGATTTGGAGACAATCATGACCATAATACCAATTCTAGCCCTACCCGATTTCAGCTAGATGTTCGTGTTCAGGACCGATGTATCAAGATAAGGATTGGGGGTAGTACTCATCCAGAACCACCGACCTATAGCTTATTATAGCCAGAAGTTGACAGTCAAAGCCAGGCTGAAATCGATCTATGAAGGAGAGTTGATGGTCATTATATTAGCTATTCATAAATGGCAAACTTACTTGTTGGGCCGACGCTTCATCGTTAGGACAGATCAAAGGAGTTTGAAATACTTGTTAAAACAAAGGATGGTGACCAAGGAGCAACAGAGATGGTTTTCAAAGTTGCTGTGGTATGATTTTGAGATCCAGTATAGGCCAGGGCTGGAAAATAAGGTTGTTGATGCCTTGTCAAGATGCGTGGGGGAGCTTTAGAAGATAACCATTTCGATACCGTTGATGTTGGATTGGGGTGCTATTAAGGAGGAGAGTATAAGACAAGGAGCTAAGAAGGATCATAGTGGATCTACTGAAGGATGAGAGTAACCACCCTGACCATCCGTAGATGGGGAGAGACTACTATACCATGGAACCTCAGACCTTGATTCATATTCCACACTTGCTACATGATTTCCACGGGAGCACTGTTGGGGGTCATTCTAGTGTGCAAAAAACATACAAGAGATTGACTGCAAAGTTATATTAGAAGGGGATGCACAAGGACGTAGAGGAGATGGTGGCCAAGTGTGAGATATGCCAGAGGAATAAGTACATGGCCATAGCTCCAGGGAGACTACTACAACCCCTAGCCCTTCCAAGCACAAGCTACCCCGATCTGAAGGGTTTGCAGTTATTTTGATGGTGGTTGACAGATGAGCAAATATGCTCATTTCATTTCCCTACAACATCCTTACATGGCAGTGACAGCAGTGTAGGCGTTCATTAGAGAGGTGATCAAATTACATGGGATACCAGAGTTTATAGTATCCGACCGAGATAAGAAGTTCCTCAGTCACTTATGGATGGAGTTGTTCAGGTTGCAGTGGACTATGTTGAAGAGGAGCACCGCTTACCACCCTCAGATAGACGGGTAGACGAAGATGGTAAACAGGAGCCTGGAGACATATCTGTGATGCTTTGCTTTAAAGACACCTCAGCTATGGGCTAAGTGTCTGGCATTGGCAAAGTACTGGTACAATACTTCGTATCACTTGGTATCCCAGATGACTCCTTTCAAAGTATTGTACAGCAAAGATCCGCCTCACTTGGTATACTTTCGGCATAGTAGCACACCAGTCCTTCCGGTAGAGTGATACTTGGAGGAGAGGGATAGGGTGTTGGAGGAATTAAAAAGACACCTGTTGAGGGCCCAACAATTCATAAAAAGGAAGGCAGATGGGCGCAGGAAGAATATTCAATTAGAGGTAGGGGACAGGGTATATTTGAAGCTTCGTCCCTATATGCAGAGGACAATGGCTAGTATGAGGAATGAGAAGCTGGACTTGAAATACTTTGTCCCTTATCAGATAGTAGAGAGGATCGAAGCTGTGGCATATTGAATGAGACTACCACCGACCACAATCATACACTTGGTTTTCCACGTGTCACAGTTAAGGAGAGCTATAGCCTATAGAGAATCATACATCAAGTGCGAAGTTACCAGTGACGTTGATGGAGCATTTGGAGGCGATTTTGGAACCACTGGAGTTGGAAGTAGTACGACAAGGAGAGGGAGGAAGTAAGAAAGTGTTGATTAAGTGGAAGAATCTACTTGAGTATAACACGTGGGAGCCGTATGAGAGGATGAAGTATCAATTTTCATCATTCCACCTTGAGGACAAGATGATTCTTTGAAAGGGGACATTGTTAGACCGACCCAAGAGAGGCTAGTCCAGCCGGTCAAGGAGGGACCGGCCTACATTCCACCAAGGCTTAGCCCGCCCCCTTGGGGGTGGGGTCCACTTGCTAATGGAGAGAGAAGGGGGGTGGAAGGCGAGAGAGAAATTTGAATTGGAGGGGTTGTTTTGACATTTTATTTAGAATTGTTTGCTTTTAATAGTAGGGTTAGGGTTATGCATGTTTTGTGGCTAAATTTAGTTTGTGCCTAAGGAATTTTGGGCTCTAGCCTCTATTTAAGGTTTGGGAGAGTGGAACTTCCTCTCCAATTGAAGATCCTTGTATCTTGTTGGTTTTCTTTTGTAATCCCTGAAATAAAAGTAATCTAATGTGTGTTCTTCTTCTAATTCTTGCTTGTGGGTCATTTTTTGGGTTGAAAGCTCCCCTATTTCCTATTTCCTATCATAAAACTAATATCAAATTATGTGAAGAACAAAGAAAAAAATAAGAGATCACCAACAACAACAATAACAATAGCAAGCCTTTATCCCACTACGCAGGATCAGCTACATGAATTCCTTTTCTCCATTGTGTCATATTAAGAGTCAAATTCTAATTTAAATCTAATAAAGAAATGCAATTTCTAATACATTATAATCAAGTCTTTTTAGGTCTACATCTACCTTTCTTAACACAGTCGTTGTTGGTTCTCAAGCCCTATATGAGAAAAAAGAAGGGTAGCATTAAGTAGTCGACAACCAGTATAAAACTTATCGACAATCATGACATGAATCTTTTAATACCAAAACAATGAGATCACCAAGAATAGAAAATTCAACCTTTATGTTAGTACAAGCAGGTGAATCGGCACAAAAAATGATATCCGCCCTTACACCACACTCAAAAGAAGCATCCAACCAAGCACACGAGATTGAAAAAAAAATTAGAAATTTTATTAAGACAAAAGTTCTTCCTTAGGGCAGTCAGCTCCTATTCAATTCAAATTTGTCGGGGTTTATATTGATAATTTGGTGTGTGATCAACGTAAGTCTCTATTTTTTTCCGAAATATAAGCATGGTGATATCCAAAAAAATTAAGCGTTAGGATCAGCACAAACTAGGTTCAAAACTAGTGAATGGATCACAACATGAACCATAATCGCAAATTGTTATAGGAACCGCACAATAAAAGATTAAAAGTCATTATAGGAGCAGCACAACAGAGATTGCAAGTTGCTAGAGGACCTGACTCGATAGTCTATAGGCATCGCCACAAAAACCAATAATTGGGATAGGACCATTATAATGAATAGACTCATGGTTTAACCACAACCAACACAACAAACCAAACAAAAGAAAACAAAACGTCTAAATTCCCATATGCCTCATCATAGACATTTTTAGATTTTAGACAAATCAAAATAAGAAAAATACTTAATAGAAAATAGTAAGAAAAACAATTAAACTAAAAACAATATTTAGTATGCTAATTTGCTCATCATAGCTCACACTTAGTGCTCTTGACAAGTGTAGTCCTTTAGATTGCCATCACAAGAGTTGTCAACATTGTGATAGTTCAATTAACATTAAGACTTAAGCCTTCTTGCTTCACATTTTTTATGCTGACCATGCACAGTAAATTAATAAAGATTGGTCAAAAATAATTCAGATGGAAATATTTTAGGTTTTAGCATGTGTCATAAATTAATTTTGACGAAAAAGGATTCATGTAGCCAACCCCACGTAAAGGGACAAAGGCTTGATGTTGTTTTTGTTGTACATGCCAATCAAATATGATAGAGCACCTCAGAATGGTGTTGTTTTACTTAATTGTTCAGAAAATAATAGAGAGGAGGTGATTTTTCTTTATTTTAAAATAAGATGCATTGCTCGGATAGTCTCCACGATAACTGATTCATTTTTGAGATTGCTTCTGCCAATTTATGCAGGAATCCGTAAGTGGCGTCATAACCGAAATGCGTAGACTCTTTGCAGAGTAAAACACGATAATATGTAATAGTTTTGTAATTAATTAGTCGTTCTATTCACAATTTAAGAAGGCATGAATATAGATAAAGAGTTCCAAAGAGAAACTATATAAAAAATACATTGGGAGAATAAATATTAAAATGATAACGAGAAAGGTGATCAAATTACCATTCCAATGAGGATCCAGTGTTTGGAACTTGATTGAGCTTGTTTTTGTTTTACCGTGGCAAGTAAATGCTACATAAGGATCAGAGTAACCAGATGAATCAACTGCTGCTAAATCACTTCCCTCAATCAAGGCAACAGTAAGCAGCCATCCATCTCCTTGCGCTTTTATGCCATGATCACTTTCTGTAAGTACAGAAAAAGGAATGGCTCCCGTGAGCACAAAAAAAAAAGGCTCTCACTCTAAGACTTTGTTTAGGATGGCTTTCTTACTGCTTTTCTTAAAGCAACTTTTTATTATAAAAATTTTAATTTTAAAACTAGAAAGCTGTTTTAAGAAGTAATAAAAAAGCCGTCTCAAACGAAGCCTAAATTTAATATGCCAAACCAGCTGTCAAGTTAATTGCTTATATTTTGTCATGTAACCAGAAAAAGCAAACCTTTTTTCTGATTCTACTGTTTTGTAGTGTAAATAATGCCTTGGAATAGCTAATGAATACACCGTAATAAGATTTTTTTTATTGCATAATATGGTAGTATGAAGTATCCCACTGATTTCTCACATAAATATGAGTTTCCCGTTATGGTAAGTGTGCCAAAAGATTTCTCAAGATAGTCAATGATGTTTAGTTTTTAATATGGAAAATTCCTCAAAAGAATTTAATTGAAAATGCAATGGTTTAAGTAAAAAATTTGTACCTCTCTTCTTCCTTGCCTGCAAGAAGCGACCTATCATTTTCAGAACACGTTCTCCTTGAAGGACCAAGACACCACAAACTACTACTTCACCGATAGAATCTGGCAAATCTAGGCCTGTAAACTCAAGCCCCTGGATCATACTACGGTTTGCAAGAAGTATATGCACAGTAACATACAACCCCACAAAAATAGAGGATATGACAGTGAAATTTCCAAAAAACCTGCAAGCTAACTTCCAATCTGACTCTTGTTCGGTCTGCAAAGAAGCCAAAATCTGCTCTTTGCTGGATTCAACATCTTTCAAATCAAGAGGTTTGGCATTTTTAGAGAGCAGCTCAGCAAACTGAACATAACTATCTTTAAGGCCTTGCTTTGCGCCATTTTCAATCATTCCTTTCATCATAGTACTCTGAAAAAAATTAATGCGCCAAGAAACCACTAAACGAGATGACTCCTCTTCAGATGGCAATTGAGGGCCTGGCATTATGCAATACAGAACTTCGCACCTAAAATAACTACCAAATGGAACATCAGGAGTGCTCACACTTGCTAAAACAGAATAGTTTTTACCATCAGCCTTTAGATAAATCTGCTCCTCTGTAGCTTTCACTGCTTTAACTAATTTAGTTGCAGCTTTAATGTAGGTGACCACTCTTTTCAGGCTCTCTCCATTTTCAAATCTCCAGGGTTCAATATTTAGATCAGTAGTTCCCTGAATCTCTGCTAAGGATTGTAAGAAGTTAGAGTTTGGAGAAAATATAATGGTATTGAGTTCACTGGGGGAGACTGCATAAGACTGGTCAAGAATCACTCCGCCAGTTAAATTTTCTGGCATTTCACCTCCCTGGTCTTTTGATTCCAAAATCTTCAATAACTCATCAAACGTGGAGTTGGAAACAGTATCATCTGCTAGTTCAGTAGCCTCAGGTTTTAGTGGTTCCTCTTGGATTACTTCAACAAAATCAATATCTCTACTTGTGGACTTTGTAATTTCTGTACTCTTCCCAGAAAAAATTTGAAACATTCGGTCAAAAAATGCTCGAGACTGTGATTTCTCTTCCTTATCTGGTTCAGCTTCTTCAGCCTCAGACACAGAGTATGAATCTATTTTCCCGTTGGACTCGACCGACAATGATTCTCTTTTAAGTTCTGAGGATTTATCAGAATGTGATGTTAAATCTTCAGAACAAGTCCGAGGGGGGGTTCCATCGCAGGAAGGATTGCTCTGAGACAGTGATAAGGTAAGACGAATTTCTCCTGGAAATTTAACAAAGACATTCACATTTACATCCGATCTTCACAGTGAGCTCGCATACTCAATATAATGTCATAAGTAAATGATTTTCTTGTCAATCAGCACACAAATCTACAGATCCAAAAACAAAATAATGGTTTCTTTTAATCTTAAAGCATGAATTGCTGACCTTGAGTTGTACCCTATATCAATTACAAGTACTTTGGCATGTAAAGGAAATTTATCGCTAAAAAATTTTACAAATCATGTCTATAATCTGTTAATTATAGTAAAAATAATCACAATTTCAGGGCTTCATTCTCACGCAGACCTACATGTCTTATTGTCTGTGAGTTCTAGGGGTACTTTGCCTCTAATAATTTCTCCATTTCATTTTCTTCTCTCCAACTAAGGCATTATGTTCTTACTTATTTAGAGCTCTTTATTTCATTACATATGTCTAAACAATTGTAAAATTTTAAGCTGAATTAGAAGTTTGTTCCACAGATTTAGGCGCACGAGATTTTACAAGAAAAAAACATCCAAATGAATATACATTCTAGTTTCTACAAATGAGATTCAATAAATGTATTGAACTGAAAAAACTTGTTTCTTACATACTGATAAAGATATGGATGGTTTCATTTTTTGACCCAAAAACTGGTTTCATAGTTCAGATTGAAACAAATGTCTAACTCAAACTAGTTTTTAGATTAGATAATAATAGATCAAAATAAATGAGCATCGTGAACAAAACTGAACCCTGAAACGCGCATTCAGTTATAAGGAATAATGAAAAAAAAAATTTACCAGAAAAAAAAAATTAAGGATTTTGGCAATAACAACCATGCTCGATGGAAGAGGAAAAAATATAAAAACGTCAGCAGAACGGCGTAGTTACAAAAGGTCATGAGAGTCATCTTACCACATTCCTTGTTCTTGGATTTTTTACTCTTGGGCTGGAGTTGATACCAAGCAGATCCAAGTGATAAATTCTCAGCATCCAAGACCTTAGCCAACGGCAATTTAACTTGGCCGATACTATCATCACTGAAGTACTTGTCCTCATCTAATACTAAGATAATCAATTCTTCCTTTAGGTCTCCAACCCTGAAGTTGAACTCTTCATCCCAAAAAGGGTTCAAGCTCTTCTTCACAACCTTTGTCTTTGCACGTTGCTTCCCAAGCTGTAGTCTCACATAGGGATCACTCAGCCCATTAAGATCCATGGCCGGGAGACCACGGGCTTCGATGACTTGCACGTATAGCCTCATGAGGCAGGTTAACAAGCCGGAGCAAAGCGACAAGAGAAACTACGGTTCAAAATCAGAAGATGGCAAGAAAAAGTGAAAGAGAAACAAGAAAATGGAAGAATCAAACAGCAACAATGTTTTTTGAATCCCCAATTCTTGCGAGGAATGATAGAACAAAGTTGGATCATAAATAGGATACCCAGAAACAGCAATTTCTGAACTCAACAGCCCATTAGAGAGAAAATTTTAAGAAATTGATCAACGAGAACGTGCACAATAAATAAAGCGTGCTTGATAAGGAGAAATAATCAAAGAATTTAAATCATATAATAAAAACTAATAACAAGGGGGTAGGGGAACCCGTCCTAAATGAAGCTATGTTTCCGAAGCCAACAAAGCTCATACGAAAACCTAAGAGGAGTAAATAATCGATTCAATCTCAGCAGTAATCGATCAAAACAGAACCAGCAGCAACATGATAAGCCTGAACTCTGAAGTTGAAAACCCAACCCGAAAACTGTATACCCTAAGAAAACCTTCCGAGTTGAATCAAAAGACAGACGAAGCACTTGTAAATTAGAAACAGGTACGTTTTGGGAAGACGACTAGAGCTTGAACGGTGAGCAAGGAGATATGAGCAAGAAAGAGGGAATCTTTCTTCATTCTTCTTTGGCAGGAGGGAAAAACAACCGAAAAACTGAAGAAGTAAAACATTGCAGACGTAATTTATGGGATCGGGGAGGAGAGAAGAGAAAAGAGGACGAAGACTTCTCCGGTTCTCCCCTCTTCTCTCTCCTCTTTCGTCTCCCCGCGTAGCCTCGGCAAACTAATTAAAATCAAAACTACTAAATTATTTAATTATTTTGGCATAATCCATAACTGACCGCTTCAATAGTCTTCCCATTTGGCATCTGCTAAGCATAAAAGCTTTTCTTAGGATGTTTTACGAGGAAATAAATGAACCAATCAAAATTGCACGCATCAGACAAAAAGGGTTGGACAAGATACTTACTCACAAATTGGCTTGATTGATTTAAACTTTTCATAATTTAAATTATAATTTTTTTTTATGTAGCCATATTAAAATAAACTCGTACACACATCACATACATAAAATACGAACCCAAATCCTTTTGATTAGTTAGTCAAAACTTCTACGGAATATTATAAATAAAAGCATAATATTTAATTTAAATTAGCAATATAATCATATGTTTTAAAAAAAAGATTAAAAAAGGAACCTTGTCAAATATAATGGCGCATTCTAATTTGGTCCATTCAGAATGCACCAAATGATTTAGTGCATTCTAAAAAATGTGTCAAATGATTTGGTGCATTCATCCAGTTAGCCGAATTAAATTTTCAGAAGTACTGTAGCAATGCGTTAAACTGTTTGGCGCTTTCTAAATACGCCAAACTGTTTGGAGCATTCAATAAAATGTATCATTCTGTTTGGCTAGTTTGTTTCTTTTTAAATTTTATTTAATAATCTGTTCATATTCTTAATTTAATTAAACATCATGCTCCTTAAATAAAATCCAAACTTCTAACCATTGAGTAGCGTAATTCTTATAATTTTAATAAACTTTTAACTAAATTGAATATTTCGACAAGACAAATTTAACGACACAAAATACAAGACAAATAAAATGATAACATACACTTACCATCATCCTATCACTGAAGCATAGAGCAGAAAGCCAATTTACTAAAAAACATTAGAGAAATTATTACGTGGGTCACCGAATGCCATCCCGAGGCGAATCAAGATGAGCCACATCACCATTTTGTTGTATATCGGTATTGTGTACAAAGTGATATGGCTCATTCTGATTCGCCTCCAGACGGTCGAATGAATGCATGTAATAATTTCTCAAAACATTTGCCAATAGAGTGGCCATACCTTCTTTTTATGTATAAAAGAACCTTGAGTTTTATTTTAGTTGCATTGATTATAAGGAATAGAACATCTAATCCGAAGATTTAAATCCAAAAGAAATAAAAATTCCATATCATTATCAGAATCATACAAAAAGAAGTAAACAATCATTTGCATTGCACAATAGTTGCAATTGTGTTCTATTTAATTCAAGGAAAATGAATAGGCAGTTGGGCTCTTTTGTAATATAAAATTATAACCCATACTTAAAATCTATATGGTGACATGATTTTTAAAACAGCCTCACACAAAAATGTCTTAATTTCTAACATATATAACTTAATTTGCACAATGTTTAAATTAAAATACATAAATTTCTTTTGCCATAGCAAACACAAGTCTTAGTGCAACCTACATTTCACTCATAGCACATTACTAAATAATATAGATATAATTAAGCTAGATATCATTACTATACATCAAAAAGTTAAGAATGTGTCGTAGAACATCACAAACTTTGCAAGAGATTTTAAACGAATGCCTTATGACAATTTGCTCGTTATCTGAGGTATTAATTTACCTATTATGATATCACATGTTTCTATCCAAGAATTAAGCATCACAATTACATTTCTGTCTAAATTTCGGAGTAAACGAGCCTCTAAATGCGGAATATCCTTAGTAATTTTTTCAAGACCTTGGCATGTTACTTGAGTCTGAATTTCATATTTCCTCATGTGAAAGGAAGTCTAGTATGTGTTGATTTATGTCTATTTTTAAGGGCTTGTTCATGTTGCTTTTATAGGAGGATTTCGTATAGTGCACCTAAGGCACTGATATATGGCAAATGTTAGAGTATGTGGGCATAAGGCTTCATTATAATTGTTTTTTTACTATTGTAGAGTGTTGACCATGAAAAGTCAATATAAAATGTATTTAGGACTTGTTGTAAATGCAAAGTGTCAAATATAAATGTAAAAGTCTTGGTTGTAAAACTAGATTTATTATTATTTTATATAATCTTACTTTATTTATTAAATGTAAATATTTAAAAATTTTAATAAGAAAGTTAAACATCTTGCCTAAGTTAAATCCCGTCTAAGTTTTAAAAATCCCGTCCGTGGCTCGCAAGCCGGCTTGAGCTCATTTAGAGTGGGACGAGCTCGCCTTTTGAGCTCGAGTTTAAGCCAACTTTCTAACTAACGAACCGAGCTCGATAAGGCCACAACTCGAATCAACTCGACTGTAGAGAATTGCCTCTGTAGGGATCATTGAACCTAGTTTGACATAAACCCTATTTTAGTTCGCTAGAGTATGGAAAAAAAAAATTTCAGATGTAGATAAAGCTTATACATTGTTAATTTCATTTTCAAAACAATAAGTAAATATTGTTTTTATCTTTTGAAATGAATTTAATATTTCATATGCTGAATTTGATTATGAAAATAAATATTATTTTTATTTTTGAATTGATGGTACGCATTAGTCTGTCTTTCAATATGGCTTAATGTTATCTTTGCATATTTGATTAAAGAAATATAAATCAAATTAGTGGTACATTAATTTTGTCCACGTTGAGAAAATAATTTTTTAAAATGGTTTCAAATAGTATCTTCCTAGTAGAAAAATATTTCGAAATCAATGAAAAAATTGTAACTAAAAAGAAATTGTGGTTAAAAGCAAAATAATAAGAAAGTTTTTCCAAGTAAAGTCTAAGTCAATATGTTGACTAGGCATTCTATATCTAAGAACGAAATTATAGAATTAATGAAAATTATGTTAATTTTGACCCAAGATATTTTCATAAATTGATCAAAAATAAAGTAAGCCAAAAAAATAAGATTTATCCAAGAGACCTGAACTTCTAGAAAAAACATATTTTTTATAATTTATTTTTAATTAATATTAAAAACTCATCATTAAAGAAATTTAATTCTATATTATATTTCTAGATCTAACAATGTAGAAAAGTTATATAAAAATTAATCAAAATCTCATTTTAAAATTTTAAAATTTCAAATACCTTTTCTTAGTATTTTCTTTATTTGTCTTTCAAAATTTTAATTTAAGAAATAAATGCATCTATAACCGTGTGGCATGAAATGGCAGAAGATGATATAAATTTCATTTAAATGTCATTACAAATAAAAGAAATATTAATTTATTGTTTATTGGCTTTATCTTCTTAATCTAAAAAAATAAGGAAATGATTGATATAAATTTTTAAAATCATGGTATAGAAATATTATTTTTCAGTAAGAATATCTTATTCATATTCTTTAGTCAAATTCTACTTGGGGGGCGGCCAGTAGCGAAGTAGCCTAGTAGGACTATAGGTCGTGATTTAAATCTCCTCTAATTTAAACACTTCAACCATTTTTCTTGGCAGTTGGAAAACTGCAGCTAAAAGGCTTTGTAACAAACAACAACTACGGCGGTCTTGCAACGGTTTTGGAACCATTGCAGCAATTTTAGTTTAGGTGAAAATCGCCGCTAAAGCCAAGTTTAGGTGATGCCAAAGCCTTTTTTATTCATGTAGTGAGGTGGTGACAACCTATGTGAAAAAGAGAAAAGGAAGTGAGAAATGAATGTGATGATAGAGGTCCTGAGTCCTGACCTAAGTGGTGCACATCATTGAATAATTTGTAGGTTATAATGATTAATCAATGGATTATCCCTCAATAGCCAGCCAATCAAAAATATTTATGGATGGATTGTCCACCTATGTTCAAACAATAAAAACAGCTACTATTCATAGATAATTCATTGGCATTTCTAATAAAAAATACGTTCCATTATTGGTTAATCTTCTGATATTCACAACTCCTCTTTTTTTCTCTCTCTTACAATAATAGCAAAAGAAAAGTTGGCTTCCTCCAACTTTGGTTCCTCCAACTTTGGTTCGAAGCAAGTAATAAAATAAATTTAGGACTTATTTGAGACAGCTTCAGCTTTTAATAAAGCTGATTGTAAAATTGTCGTAAAGAAAACAACTTTTATGAAATTGCACTTCCTAAGAGCTATTGTATACATCACTATCAGAATGAATTTCAAGATGATTTTATCCCGTGCTAAAAACTTAGTTGATTTTATATGAGAATTCCAAATGTCACTTATCAATCTTTATGATATCTTATTTTTGTGTTGATTTATCTCATCTAAAAGTATAAAAATGAATATTCTAATATTTTTCTTCATGTGAAGAAACATCATATGATAGAGAACTAAAAAAAAGTAATTTTAACCTATCTTGGTGAAATTTTTTGCCAAAATTCAGCCAGATGGTTCCCCTCTTTGATAGATGAGCATTTTGATTATCATTCTTTGATAAGTGCTAATAACATTGAAAATTTAGCCGAATTCTCTAACATAAGTATTAAAATTACTTTTTTTATCATTATTTTGTTTAGGTTTGTAATTTAAAAAGTGAAATCATGCTTTGTTAATAATTTCAAATATTTAATGTAAAAAAGATCGTCTAAAATTTTTGCCCATTGTAGCACATGTTTGCATGTTGGAAAGAGGGAGGGTGTTGACTCCTAAAAAATATTCATTGGTGAAAATTTTGCTTTGACTTTCTTAGTTGTCATGTACGGCTAAGCCCAATTGCCAATAGCTAAATGGACTTTTTTACGAGAAATTATTGTGAACGCAATCTGAACGTGTTCGGATGTGCGTACACACTGCTTATTTTGTTGTGTATTTTTTGAGACATAATTTTTTCGTGACAAATAAATAGCAAATAAATAATACTAAAAAAATACGCAAAAAATACGTAGAGAACACAATGTATCAAAAAATACGCAGTGAAATAAACAGTAAATATGCAGCATCCGAACACAATTCTGCGTTCGGATTGCGTACACAATAATTTCTCTTTTTTTACACGGCTCTTTTTTGTCGATTGATTATGAGGTTTGACTATCAATGAAGAGGTCATGGATTCTGAGTACTGCGTATGTGATATATACATGAGTTTGTCTTAATTGTCCCCAAAAAAAAGTTCACTTCTTAATTAATTTGTTTGTTTTCATAAAATATTTTAGTTAACATGGATTTTCACTCGTATTAGGTCATGTAATTTGATGCATATTAGGTCATGCAATTGATACGTTAAAAAAACAGTTTTAATCGAGCACGAATCTCGAGACATATTCAAGTTTGATTAAGAAAGTATTAATCCTTTGGTTGATCCTACAACTTTATCCACTCTGTTATTCTATTGAGACAAACCGTCAGGGGGCTACTATAAAATACCTGTAAAATATTTTTTAATTGTTGATGTTGCTTTTGAGAGTGGAAAAGGCCAAGATAATTTTGACTGAATCTAGGAGTATTGTAATTGTTGAGCTTATTATTTCCATAACTCTTGGGCTTTCCTCAAGTATGAATAGCAAAGTCTCTCTTCAAAGGTTGGAGGGCTCAAACAAAATTTCATTTGTTCATTTATGCCATAATTTCAACGAACTTTCTACCTACATTCAACTAACGATCAAATTAAATGCACACAGTTCATCTTGGTATGCTGGTTAAGAGTTTAGGCTATCAACTAAGAGGTTTGTATTCAAGTCTGTGTATGCGATGTGTGTGTGAATTTGTCTTAGTTGACCTAAATGTAAAAAAAAAAAAAAAAAAAATCAAACTAAATGTGTAGTTCTCTATTGATGTGGACATCATGCATAACTAGCATTCCACGATAAAAGCATGCACTACAGACAAATAAGACTTTTGCAGTACTTCATATAGGCTATGACGGACGGTTTTAATAGCTACAAAATACTTATAGGCTTCGTTTGGGACGGCTTTCTTATTGCTTCTTAAAGCAGTTTCTTAGTATAAAAATTTTAATTTTTGTACTAAGAAGTTGCTTTATGAAGCAGAAAGAAAGCCGTCCCAAACGAAATCATAGTGGTTCTAAAACTGCTATAATAATATGAACATAATTGTTATTTGCCGCAAAGATCTTTCGCGACAGTTTTGAAACGGCTGAGGAAGGAAGCTCGGTGCACTAGTTTTGTCAGTGGTTTTAATCACATCAAGAATGAGATTTTGGCGGCAGTCTTAATCGGCATAAATCTGGATATATAGCGACGAGCCGACGATCTTAAGTGCCACTATTATGCACACTATAGCAAAATCACATATTATCGACGGCTTTTTCCGACCAAAATTGATCATTTTATAACAGTTTTAGAATTTACCTGTGGTTTTCCGGCGGCAAAATTTCCGCCGGTAAAACCAGCATTAGAAAAAAATTTTCATCGGCATTTTTCCGGTGGTAAATAATTCTGTCGGCTATTCTGCGGAATTATGGCGCCCATAAAAAAAAAAAAAAAAAAAAAAATTTGCTCTGCCCGGTCGCCTGAGATGCCCGCCTTCCCACTGCCTGGAGGCATTCCCGCACAGCCTGCCCAGCTTCCCGCTCTGCCCAGCTGCCTGAAGCCCGCCGCGCTGCCCGCTTGAGATGCCCACCTTCCCAGTACCCAACTACCCGAAGCGCCGCCCGCGCGCCTGCTTCATATGGGATTCAAAAACTCTGATTAGTTGGAAATTTTTCTAACTCCCAACTAGATTGCTACAAAAAAAAATATGGTTTACTTGTCAATTGTTTATATTTAAACCCTATAATTACGCAAAATTAAAAACTTAAATTAAAATTTAAAAATAATCTTATTATGAAAATAAAAAATTAATAATTAATAATTAATTTTAAACAAATAATTATTACTAATTAATTTAAGAATGAAAATTAATTAAAATAAAGTATTACAATTAAATTTAATTAAAACAAATTATTAACTTAATAATTAATTAAATTACTAATTACTAAAAATAAAATTTAAAATTAATTAAAATCATAATTTAATTTTAAATATTTGTACTGAAATTAAGAAAATAGTTAACTTAAATTAGTTATTTTTTTAAATAATTTTGTTAAATCATTTAAATTGTTAATTTTTTAGAAAAACTATAAATAGAGCCCTCATTCTACACAAAGGGGCCTCAAGTGAAGAGAGAGAAGAAGAAGAGAAGGAGGAGAAGGAAGAAGCTCCTCCTCGACCACCGCCGGAGCTCTTCCTGCCGCCCGAACATGCCGGAATTCTGTCGGATATTTGGGAGAACGCCAGAATTCTTCCCAACTTCTACGGAATGTGGAAATTCTTCTCAATTAACGAGAGAGTTCCCTCCTGATGCCGAAACTCCGCCCAAGTGAAGCCAGAGTTCTCCTCTGCCACCAACAGACGTCGGATTTCTACCCGACGTCGCACCTTCACTTTTCGCCAAATTTCTATCTGACGCCGGACTTCTACCGGTTATCGGACTTCGCTGTATATCTACACGAAGATGGATTTCTTTCCATTGTTGGACTTCTACCTGACGTTGTCTTTTTGATCTTCGTCGTCAGACTACGGTCCTTCTGACTTACGTCGCCCGCCGACTACAGTCTTTCCGACCTCCGTCGCCCGCCGACTACGGTCCTCCTGACTTCCGTCGCCCGCCGACTACAGTCCTTCCAACAAAGCGAATACGTCAATAGTAACTCTTTGTATTTACATCATGTAATGTACTCTATAAGATGTACATCAAGCTAAGGCCTTCTCCAAAGGAAGGGCCTCATTTGTAATCGACTACAAATACTAGTGTATTCATTCAAACTGGGCCAGGCCCCGTGATTTTTCCCCCTTTTCAGGGGTTTTTCAAGTAAAAACTCTGGTGTCTCTTATGAATACTACACCCTCTCACTTATCTGATTGCGTGCCGGATTTTCGTACAATGCTAAGACGATGAACTTTATATTTCTCTACCGCCGCGAATACTCCTGGACGCAACAATAATTTTTTTTAATTTTACATTTTACACATTGTAACGTGTAATATTTGATTTTGTCGGAGAAGGGGAAGCTACAATTGGGCGGTGAAGAAGCTTGTTCCGGATAGGCCGAGGAGAAGGATGATTTGGCCAGAGGAAACTTGTAATGGCTTTCAAGGTTGACGACGAAGATGAGAACTTCTAATCCGACAGGAGGAGAAGAAGAGGGCAGAGAGGAATTTGAAGAGACGTGAAATCGGAAGATGCAAATTTTAAAAAAGAAAAAAAAAAAAACAAAGGCGAAGATAATTTAAGGGTAGAATCACATGCGACTTCTCGATTATTTGGAGCGGAAGGACTCCTTCACCTTATTCGGCTCTCAGATTAATTAATACATCATTACTTTATTACTACAACAACTTTATAGAAATAAAGTTATAAGTATTAATTAATTATAATTATAATAATTAAAAGAAAAGGTTGTGAGTTGATTTGAATAATTAAAATTAATTAAAATTTAAGATTAGAATTTGATATGGATGGAAATTCAAGTCCTTTTTATAATAGTAATATAGATATGACACTTTCTCCATCAATAATAAGAATCATTTAGGCCTTCTTGTCAATAATAAGAATCATTTATGTGTTTTCTGGAATCTAACAGTGCATTTGAAATTGTTATATGAATTTTCTCATCTTAGGATGAAGTAAATGAAAATATTTAACATGTGATCGTGAAGAATATATCTACTTTTCTAGCTTTATAAATAAAAAATAAAAAAATAAAAAATCACGGCCTTCCGATGATCCGATTAACATAGTAGATGTACTAGATTTGACTTATGTTAAGAAAGTTAAATGTATACCCAAAAAGACTTAGTTAAAAAATATTAGGGATATTTACAGACATACAACCCTATACTACTCTATTTATATATTAAACACTTAAAATTTTAATATTACATACTGTTGCGGGCTAGAATATATGCGGCGGTAGAGTTAGAAAATTTTTGTCTGAGCATTGCACGAATATTCAGCAGACAAACAGTAAAGGAAAATAAACATCAGGATTTTTACGTGGAAAACCCGACAAGAGAAAAAAACCACGGGGCTACGCACAGTTGAAAAGTTCCAATAGTGTTGCTTGAGTTACAAGAAGTTGGTCGTTTCCCAAGTTAGGACGATCAGATTTACAATGAATTTCTTCTGAATTGAAATTCAGTTACAAAGTTGTGCAGAATTCGAACATTCTCCCGGATATCCGGCAGAATCCCGACGTGTTAGGGCGGCGGGAAGAACTCCGGCGGCGGTCGAGGAGGAACTGATTCTCCTTCCCTTTTTCTTCTTCTTCTCTTCTTCTTGATTGGGTCCCCTCTTATGAGAAATGAGGGGTCTATTTATAGTTTTTTTTTTTGGAGTGACATGACTTATAAATAGGTGTGAAATCAGGGGCGAATAGGGAGTGGTTGAATGGACGGCTGATATTGAATCCCTTGATCATACACCGTTCGTCAGTCATTTGAAGGCCTTAGTGATGTCGGAATCCAGCGATCTTGAGCTCGTTGGATTTGTCTCGTCGAGATATTCGATTCGACTATAAGCTCGTTAAAATCGGAGACCGTTTGGTAACTCAAATTGTGGTACGAGCTTTCCAACAACTCTTAGGGTGCTTGATTTTGGCTCATTTGGGCTCGAATTGAGTTGAATTTGGTGTTGTTGGGTTCGTATTTCCGAGACGCTCAGTTTGACTATAAGCTCGCTGAAATCGGAGTTCATATGCTCCCGAATTTAATTTTTGGAGTTTTCGGTTCGGTTTCGCCTCGAGATTCGTGCTTGATCAACATGATTTTTTTAGAATATATCACATATATACCACCCATAGTTCATTTTCATATCAAATATGAGTGATATAAATGAAATATATGAGTGGTAGGAAGGAAATATGAGTGGTATATTTGATATTAAAATAATATAGCGTGACATGTATGTAATATTAAAATTTTGGATGTTAGATATGTAAATTATTTATTATAAAGTGATATGTATGTAAATTTCCTTAAATATTAATAATGACCATTTTTATAAGATTTAAATGATAATTTGACTCTTGACATGACACAATCAATAAAAAATATTTATGTAGCAGATCTCATGTAGTTGGATAAAAATTTGATGTTGTTGTTGTAATAACAAATTATCAATGGGCTGTTTGATTTGTTGCATTTAGAAGTAAAGTGATACAAATGCAGAGGTTTTGGGAATTTCAATGTTTGGTTTGAAGTAAAGTAAAATTTTGATGTAGGATGAGTGTATTTGGAATACCTAAGCAGTGTCACTACATTGTCATTGTCATTACCATCGCTAGCCGTCGCCCCCACCGCTGGCCGCCACCGGGGGCTATTGCCCCTGTTGCCGCCAAAACCACCGACCGCAAGTCACCATCGTGCCCGACAGTGGCAATTGGTCATCCCTGCCACCACCACCACTACTGCCGGGCACTGCCACCACTGCTGGTAGGGTTGTCAATATTTGACACGTTACGAAAACCCGACCTGGAAAATCCGGGTTGGACCCGACCTGTTTTTTGGTTCGGGTTCGCAGATTCGACCAATTTGAAAAACGGGTCAGGTTCGAGTTGACCCGACGGGTTGCCGGGTCAACTTGAAAACCCGTTTAATTTAAAAATTTTGGATTCCCGCCCGCTGCATGCTACTATCGCGCTTTACTAACTATCCCAACAACAACTTTTTTGCACTTTATATTGCATCCACTTAAAAAAAAAATAAAGTCATGCATTTACTTTACATTTATTCAGAAATCTTTAAAGTATTCCTTTTATAATGTCTTTATATTAAACTACATTCCTTTTATCATGAATTTATTTTTTAGGCAGCCAAACAACCCTTAACATAGATCTGACATCGCCAACGGAGATTCGAATCGGGGAGTTAAACATAATAAGGATAAAATAAAATGGTTAATAATTAGGACTCTCTCTTCTCGCCTCCCATCGGTTCGTTCAGGGTAATTGATTTTGCTCGGTTTTCCTTCAACCTCCATCTATACGTTTCTGAGCTTCGAGCCCTTCCTCCTCTGCAGGTCGCGGTTTTTTTTTTTTCTCGTCGCTAATCCTATCAGATGCGCTCAGATTTCCTGTGGTTTGCTACTTTAAGGGTTTGCTGATTCTTGGTTCCAATAGAACAAATCAAGCCGTAAGTTATTTGTTATTTTGGTTTACTTTGCTTGACTGCTATAGGATATTTTATTTTGAAGTTTATATGTTAAATATTGGGGATCCCATTGATGATTCTGCGGCTGCTGGATGTTAGTATTTCCTTTGGATTTGTTTACTTTTTTTTTTTTCCTAAATGTCGGCTTATTTTTTTTTTTGATTTTTTTCTTCTTCCCTGGTGCTTTGTTAGATTGAAATGTTGAGAAACGTGTAAATTTTGGGTTATGGATGATCTGATTGTTCTGATTATTCAGATAGGAGTTTAGTTTGAAAAGAGAAATCATTTCCTTGATTATCTCGTGGAGTGGAGGTGGAGGAGAGAGTTTTACGTGGGAATACAGGTGAAACATTCTTCGCTCTTTGCATACTAGCTGACAACAATTAATAATAAGAACCAAATATGGACATTCATGTGAAGCGTTTTCCTTTTAATTTAATATGCTGGCACCTTATGAAGAAAAAGACAATAGAATGAAGCTGAACATATGTGCCCTATAGAAAAAGAGCATGTTATGCATTTATTCCTTGTCTACTTTTTAAATTAAATTGCGTAGGGACATATTTCATTTCTCTAGGACCTAGGTAGATTAGTTGTATGTCTTTACTCCGCAAATATTTCTAATTTGTTAAATTGTAATTATGTTTCATTTCTCTAGGTAGATTAGTTGGATGTCTTTACTCTGCAAATATTTCTAATTTGTTAAATTGTAATTATGTTCACCTGAGTTAAAACATAATGTACTAGTTTATTTAAATGTTTTCTTGTCTGTTTGAATGGATTTTGCATCGCTAACTAGATTAAATTTTTATTTGATAAACAATTACTTACTGTACTTGATAGGCACTTTGTGGCTTGTGCCCTTCAGGTTACATGAACACTTGCTCTTTGACAACGTGCATCCTATCCTTCTGAGTCAGGTTAATCAAATCATCATATGGTTCTAAACTAGGTTAAAAAATCATTAGCCTTAAACAAATTTGGTACTCACCAAGGTTAAATTAATCCAAAGCTAGAAGTAACCTAAAGTCAAATCTCATCAAGTTGCCTAGAGGAGATCTACCCTGTACCAAGATTCAATACACTGACGTCACCAACTCACCTAAACTACTCTCATGAAGATCTTGGCAACTCATTCAAGAGCACTTGCTTTTCAATCAAGAGTTCTTACAAGAACCCACGTAGCATTCTCGCCAACAAGCTCGTGTAATTTCCATGCAACTCAAACAAATGGACGACTGCTTGATAAGGATAATCTTGACGATCCTTGAGCTATTTTGATGAGCTGCTCCTCACATTGTGCTAGATAAAAACCTGGATCTAACCTTTCTCTAATTCATTGTCGTCAACATAACCTTAGAGCCATTGCCTCTACTCTAGTTATTGACAGAACTTGTATCCCGAAAAAATGTGCGTTTGGGATACTTCTTCCTCATTGACCCATGAAGCATTAATCTAAGCTTATTAATACATATGTTGTGGAAATCTTAGAGGCTTAGCCTCCTCCAAAATTTAAAATAGACCATCTTGATTCCTATGGAGAAAAGTCGGATCCTATCAACCATATTGCTTATTTTGAGTTGGGAATTTTTTCTTAGCATTAATGAAATGTTGAATACTGTTAACCACCTTTAAAGAGGCCCTACTTTGATGGTTTTTGTCTTCCACTAGGGAGTATTTATTCATACTTTGACTTTAAGTGACACTTCATGAAGAAATTTACTAGCATTAAAAAATCATTAAAGCATTCACAGGCTTTCTAGAGCATGAGGCAAGAGTGAGTTACTTTGGAATTTCATAGTTCATTTTCAATGTGAAATGTTGGACTTCTAGGACTTGGACGCAACAATAGTTCAAGTCGTATTAAAATAGCATGAGAAGATTATGTTAGATATCTGTAATAAGCAGAATGTTGTTCGAGCTGCTTGAACTAGCCACAAATCATATCAATATAGAAGAGTATAATTTCATATCCACAACTTCAACATCTTAGTCAAATGACTCTAGTTTTATTTAAAACTCATGTCGACATCCTTATAACCAACGAAGTCAGCCACATAATAATTGGGATAAGGTTGAGAAGCCATAACATTCTCGTCAAAAGCATTAGTAATAACAAGCAAAGCACCATGACTTCACCTTGAGGGGTGAGACCGAGGTTCAATATAGCTACAAACATCATAAAGTGGGAGAGTTTGGCTTGACCTTACAATAGCCGACTTTTAGTCTTTGAGTTTCACTCGTATAGATCATAGACAAAATCCATAATAAGATTATTTTCACTTACCATCACCAATGCACACAAGTCCTTGTTCCTAAGATTTAACTAAATAAAATATTGTGTGTTCCATAAAGATCATATGCATGATAAGAAAGATTGCCACCACCTCCTTAACTTAGTTGAAGAACTTATCTACACTAGTTAGTTGAAGGAATTCATTCTTGCTGAACTAGGATGTCATCTCGAGAACACTTTAATGGAGCAATGAAATTAGCTTATACATACACTGGTGATTCATATTGCGATATTTATATCAACTATTCTCGAGGAGTTGTGACAAAAATGTTAAGGTAAGCTAGCCTCATGTGAAATTAGTCGAAAGATGTACATGCTGCCTTGATTTTTTCATGGTCTTTTTTGTGGTGGTGATGCCGATTATCTTTATCGATAATAATTGATCAACCCCTAAAATCATGTAATTGTTGACATAGTGTTGATCACCAATTATCAAATTGAAGGGATTCATCCTTACTGACCTAGTACTTTATCTCGAGAAGGCATTAGTTGAGTAGTAGTGAAATGAGCCTGCCCCAATGAAGGCAATTCATATTGTAAGAGTTATACCGACTATTCTAGAAAGAGTTGGGGTAAAAGTATCAAGGCAAGTTAGCCTCAAGAGAATTCAGTTGGAAGAGATAAACACTGCATCAACTTCTTTAGGTACACTGAAAGAATACCCAACCCCTAAGATGATGCAATTGTTGTCACAATGCTAGTCACCAATTATTAAATTAGTAGCATATTCTTCGACATGGGAAGTTCCATAAATATTATCTTTAAATGTGCCTTTGATCAATTATATTTTGAGTTTCTTAGATTGTTTCTTATTAACAAGCCCCTTTATGGTCTTTATGGTGAATGTAGGAAAGATAACATTATGGTTACATTCCCAATCATCTTTAGGGAAGGCAATCAACAATTCAGTGCTATCACCGACTTCATAAAAGTTGATGTCTCAAAGATCCACAATACCATATTTATTTGCTCATTTGCTCTTTAATACTTTCAAAGTAGTGTTTTCATCTTTGAACATACCAAGCATCAGTTAAATTTGTTGCAAGAGGATACACTATCATTGTCTATAGAAACTTGTAGTTTGGGGCATATTACTTGAAGTTAGTAAGGAGTGTGCATTAGAGAGGAGCCGTCCTCTAGAGCTTCATAGCAATCAGAGAGGTCACCATATTTTAAGATCACCAAACTCTTGCGCTCCATACCACATCTTTCTATCCATAGTACAAGGAAAAACTCCTTAATACCTGCCAAATAAATACTTAGTTTCTGCTTAGTTTATTGTAGATATGTATAGAGTTGACATAAACATGTATGTCTTTGCCACAACATCGACAAGCTGGCCATGACGAGTAGGAAAAAAAATCACCGAGTCTTTGAGACTTAGGTATATACCATTCGCTGTTAAGTCCAGAAGCTATTTGAGGTCGACTTTATCCAATACGTGCAATACCCATCTTGTATATTTAATGTCATAATGTTGATAAATCAAATGGGAAATGGAGAATGTGCTAAACCCAGCTTGCCTAAAAGGCAATTATCCTCACCCACAAATAGACGCCTTAGTTGACTTGGTAGTCAGTTACCTAGTATTAAGCTTCCTTGAATCCTTCTCAGGCTATTACCAAAGATAGACGCATCTCATGAATGTTAGAATTTGGGCTTTATCACTGATGAATGTCATGCCATGCAGACTAAAAAAATAGTAGGTTGACTTACCATCAAAAGATGTATTGAATTTTCAACTATCAAAAGGGTTGGAATATTCAAGTATCCATTCATATTCACTCATCAAAAGTAAAACTCCATCACCACACATCTTAGATCTCTTAGAGATGTATGCAACTATCAAGAGATATAATAAAATCACAATTCTTTAAAAGTATACTTTTGGAGCTAGTTTAAAATAATTTCTAGGCATTTTACTCTTGAAGGCATGAAAATGAACCTAATTAAAGTCAGAGTGATTTTTGAGATTTCCCCTCGAAAAATTATTAAAGTGCTTCAACAATTATCTTGATGAGTTGTAGTCCTTAGTTATTTCTTCTAAAAACCGGGCGACAAAAATTCATCTTTTTTTTCAAGATACTAAGAAGTGCATAATATTTTTAGTACATTGGTGAGTGTGATCTGACATCCACACACCTCAAGGCACTTCTCTCTTCATCTTCTCATATTTAAATATCACAACCTAGTGACAACTTAGTATTATATATTAATGTTAGCGAAGATGTTATTAGTTCAGCTCTAATAAAAGATGGAAAAAAGTAATGGATGATATACTATCTAAGAAAAATTCTTTTATGAGCTGGATTAAGATATATCATCATGGAGAAATTAGCTTGGGTGCTAATTGTCACTGATCACTGAAGATTCAAAATTCAATGACAATCACTATTTGCTTCACGATGACAAGTAATTCAGAAAGTTTGTCACTTAAAAACCTCCAATGTGCTAAAAAAATTGAGACTATCGACAATCTAAAGGAGGTTTACTGAGCTGTATGTCAAAGTTACTAGGAATGAAGAACTCTTTTCAAGGAAATGTAGCTACTCTACAATTTTAACCTTCTTATAAGCTTTAGACAATATCTAGCACATTTACTATTTGGGGAACATAACTACTCATTCCCTTTCCCTAGTGAGTGGTCAAATTTTTTTTAACATATACCTAAAAAACTTGACACTCCGCCTTGCCTTATGCTTCGGAAGAAAAGTAATGAATGAGATTATGCTAGCAAATGAATTAGATATAATCTTTGCTATGATCAAATCGTAGAAATTGAGGATATTTGTTACCTCCTTGAAGGCCTGAACGCACAGTCCAAAGTAAGACTAAACATGATATAGACACAACTAGTCTTTATATAGCTACTTGGAGTTCTCGTTTGCCTTTACAGTTCTAACTGTGTAGTCTTATCACTTCAACATGCACCTTCTCAAAGAACTTTGTATTATGCTTCGTTATAAAAGAAGATTATTTTAAATTCATCTTTACAAAGGCATTGTAACTCTTGATTAATTGAAGATATTTTCATCAATTTGGGAAGTTCAAACAATTTATCGTCCTTTGACCCATCCATACATCAACAAGAATTGACTTTATGATAAAGGCTACGACTTCAAATAACGAGCAAACTCATACAACATGATCAAGTACAGAAATAATGGAACAAAGAGACATCTAAAGTCTAATTTTATCTTCATATTTGATAGAAGCAATATGATTAGAATGTATATTTTTAATAAAATAAAAAGTTGATTACACCTGCTTACATAAAAAGAAGAAAACATGAAAAGATGAAAAAACTTAGAAATAAATTCTCAGAAGTTATCTCTTGTGAGGTACATCTAAAATGGTCAATTTTCTCATTACTGTCTTGAAGAAGTTGTCGTATTTCCAAACTTGTCATGCAAAGGCATCTCAACTCCAAAGAAAAAAAAACGAAGCATTGTATCATGAGTAGTTTCTTGAGTAATGATTCTATAGTGAATCAAATGGCATAAACAAACTCTCAACTCATTAGGAACTAGTTTGACCGAGAAGATTCAACAAATTTCTTCATTAAGATCACTTTGTTCTTCATTCCATCAATCTCTTTTTGCATTTTTTGAATGACTTTATTTGGTAAAATGGTAGGGATTCTACTTAACATTCAAGTTTTTTTCTTGTAAGAGTTAAACCATATTATCTCGACTTCCTTGTAGACTTTGAGGTTGGTTACTTTCTCAATAATTTAAATTTCTTGGCCCCAAAATGATTTTTAAAAGAAGTTATAATATCATTCAACGATGTGATTTCAACAAGCAATTCTTCAAATATCCCAATCAAGATCGTTATTCATGTCTCATCTAACCAGGACAAAGGTTCTTAACTCAGAACTTCTTTAAGTATGTTATTGGACACCACACCATCAGTTGTGACTCTTAAAGCCTGATCTTGATCATTATTATAACCATGTCATATATGTCTCTCGCATGACTTGAATATTCTCTAATAAGTTACCTATAATGGTGACTTCCTTACCAACAAATTAACTAAGAATCGATTGTTGACAATGCTTTATTGATTTTAATCTTCTTTGGTAATGGGTCTTCTTTGCTTCACCTTTAGTCGAAGTCACATATGGGATAGAAGAACTCTTGAAATTTAGATGATAAGTAAATTGATCAAAAGTTGGTGACTCATCACGATGGTCTTAAATCTTAGAATTGCTAAGACATTTTCAAATCCAAAAACCATGGTGAATTCGGAGTATGTAAGCAAATAATTACCATCTCTTATGGAGCAAGCATCACTTATGACCCCACCTCTTGAGTAGTGCCTTGAAGCTTGCTTATTGAAAATCAAAAGACATCATCTCTTGTTTCAGTACTAGGTAACTCAACCTATTTGATTATAATGGCAACAATATTTTTTGAAGCAATATTCTCAGCAATGCCCGCAATAGCCTTATTAGTAACTTTTTTTATAGCAGTGTTCTCAAGATTAATCTCCTTTAGTTTGGAGAGACTAGTATAGCCTCAATGTTAATCAGATGGTCCTGATCAATAACCTTTGTAGTTGCATACATTGGCTCTATATATACTATTTTTAGAGGCGACTTTGGGGACATCTTTGTCATATAATTTTCTAGTTCATGTGCCTATTCATTTTCATGCCTTGTTAGTTATATAACAATTATTTTTGGACTCGAGTTGTTATCAAGCTTTTTCAGCTTAATAGAGCACAAATAACTTGATTGTAGGTGTAGAAAAATGAATAAATGCCAAAAACCTTGAAAATGCCACAACAACTAATATTTATAGCCTTTGTTGATGCCATTATGTTCAACATAAGTAATTAAATCTATGTGATCAATCACATTTAATGTGCCATTCACTCGAGTTGAGTTAGACTTTGAATATTTATTATTTTATTCTTTTTAGTTTCTCAAAAGAAGAATTAAGAAACTAATGTGCTTTCATATTCGTATGGGTCGGATTACTTAAGCCATCTTATGATATTGAAATGAGTTCAACAAGTTGCCTAATTTGATAATTGCCAAGGTTGAAGTTGCCCAAATCCATAAGTTGCCTAAAGTTGTATCTTATCGAGTCGCCCATAGAAGGCTTTACTCATTCATCTCCAAAGTACAACATACAAGATTCGCCAACTCACATGAATTGTTTTAACAAATATTTTTATTACTCATTCAAGAGTACTCACCTGTAAATCATGAATTCTCACTATATATCTCACCTATGGTTCTCACAAGATGACTTCACCTTGGGAACTTGCTTGAAGTTGCCCAATTTTTGGGTGTTGAACTTTGGAGATGAGCAGTTCAAGGTTTAGAGAAGGCTTTACTTATCTCCAAAATTCAAAACACAAGACCAACTCACATAAATTGTTTTAAGAAACATCTTGATTACTTGTTCATGAGTACCCTCTTTTCAATCACGAGTTCTCCCTATAACTCACCTAGGGTTCTTGCTCGATGAATTCTAAAAGTTACCCAATTTTTGGCTATTGTAACCAAACAAATTTGTTCCACAACGTGCTTCATTATGACTTTTTATGTAAAAGTTCTTGTGTTTCTTAAGTAGCACAAAACCTTTAACTAACCATAAATCTATTAATAGGGGGGTTAGAGGATGAGCTCTGTATACAATCATGTTACATCAATCTTTACTTGTACTAAAATTTAAGAAGCTCTCATAGATTCTCTCTCTCTCTCTCCTCCCTTCTAGGCTCGAATTGTGTTTGATGCTAAGGTCCCAGTACCACCCATGGATAAGTTTAGACCCAACAAATAGGAGTATCAAGAGGCAAGACTTTTTCCACATAAATTTCTATGTTATTCTGAGGAATTGAAGGAGTATTTTTTTTTATTTGTTGTTGTATGCAGGTATGGAAATTGTTGATGAGAGAATATCATGGTGCAGTGCTTAGAGGGTTTCAAGCACTTTTTTTCTGCGCTATTGAAGTGTTGTGATCTTGATCTGCAAAAGCAGACCAAGGGCCTAGAAGATCCTGAGGTTCTAGCAAGAGAGACAGTGTGTATGTTGCATAACACGGCTCCATAATCTAATTTACTTGGGTGATAATAATAGACTAATTGTAAAGAAGAAAAAGTTTATTTTCCTTCCCTTTTTAATAGTTTACAAATATTGAATAACAAGCCTATAGGCAATGCCGTCTGACCTTAATTTCTTTCTCTATGTTTTCTGCAGTCAGCGTAAGTGAAATAGAAGCACTTTATGAGCTCTTTAAAAAGATTAGTAGTGCTGTTATTGATGATGGATTGATCAACAAGGTTATAATCTTGCTTTAATTCAAAATACCCATGTCATTATTATTGCATTCTGGACCTATGTTAACTAACTTTGTTTATATAATTAAATAGTACTGGCTCAAATAAATAGCAAAAAATGCATAATCTCAATTTATTGTTGTGTTATTAGTACTGTTTAAATGATATATCTTTTCAGATATAGGACATTCAATAGCATATAAGGTGCAACATTATTTTTAATTAATGAGTCCCTGTAATATCATTTATTTTAATTTTATCATGTCTAAAATCTAATTTGTTTGCTGCAGGAAGAGTTTCAACTAGCACTCTTCAAAACGATCAAAAAAGAGAGTTTGTTTGCTGATCGGGTATTTTCAAAATTTTCTTGCTACTAGTTGAATCTGTTTTACAAGCACATCAATAATTGTTTGAGTTACTGGAACTTGTCTTTAATAGTTTTTTTTTTCCACTGAAACTGAAAGGCATAATTGAGAGGGTGAGCTTGGCATAGTAGTTTGTCTTTTTATTTGAAGATCATGAGTTTTAGTTGCATAAGTATTTTGGCTCGATTCTTATCTAGAGATCATGGGTTAGAGTTGATAAAATAACCTCCTTTCAAATATAGGGGTATGGCTGTGTATATTAACTTCTCTTTGACCCGGGTGGCGGAGGCTTTATGCTTTAAGTTGACCTCTTTTCCTTTTTATTGCTTGATTGACTTTTTGAAGTAATATCACAGTTGTTTGATATCACATCCTGGAATGAATGAAAATGACGAGCTGCCCCAACTAATTCATTGCCATACGACTATTTGCTTCTGCATTATCTGAGCAGTAGATTGTGATACAGCTCTTGATGGGGAATATATATATATACATAATAGTCTCTGTTTCTGTGATAAATTTCATGGAGGATGCAATATTATATTGCATTTTTCTCTAAATCACATCCTAAGCTAGATGGCGAATGCAAGTTATTGTTTCTGCTGATTTCCTTTTGAACTAAGTTTGACTTGATTTCTCTAGCTTCGATTTTTCAATTGTCTGGTGTTTTTATAAGAGGCCTGGAGATCAGATATACCTCTTTCTGTATGATTCCTGGGACAAGTAATGGTAGTATTAGCATTGGCAATCAGTATTTGTAGTAGTAAACATGTAATAATGTCCAACAAACTAATCCAGAGGGGTTCACGGTCATCCCATTACCATTTTTAACTCTTTACTTCAATTATGGCGTTATCACATCCATTTCTATTCCCTTGAAGGTTTCTTTTCCTTTGAAGGTTTAATACTAATTTTATCATATGATAACTCCGTTCCATGAACCTGAATTTGTTGACCACAATCTTTAAAATTGGGTTCCAATTTGATTTCATTATAGATAGCCAAGTCACAAAGGCGGACAAATTTGGCCTTCAGTATATGTAAGTTTCACAATTGGACACCAAAAGCAAGTTTGAGATCAAATTTGTGATTTGTAGTCTTGAGAGAGGGGGTCGTGTTGATGCGAGTATGCGACTAAGAGTGGCTAGGGTGACTAGTCATTGCTTGTGCCAAAAATCTCTATGCGTTGTAAAAAGTTTATAGAAAGCCCACGCTTGTAGCTTCCCTACCACGTTCTTCAAGTAGTCCTGTGTTGGGACTAAAATTCACCCGGCTGCATGTTGCAGATAGGTGACCACATTACACTGTTGGTACGTCCACATCCATTCATTGCTTTGGACTTGGCCATACCCAATCCAGGCTTGATTTCCCTGATTTCAAAGGGGGAAATGGGAATGGGGGAGAGGGGGTCCAAATAGACTAATGAAGCCTTGCTAGATTCATGTCGCGACTCCAAACAAGGGACTCATCCCTTCCGCAGAGGATTTCATTCTCATTTTCATTTAACGCCATCTGGTGCTAGTTTGTGATGTTGTGTATCACACCCACCCATGGAGCTGAAGCTGGCCAACACCGCTTATGTGTGACTTCTTGTTGCAATGGGGAGGTTTTCACTTTACCTAGGAACCTCTCACATTGCTTGTGCACAAATTTCATGGCATAATGGGAGGCATATTTAACCTTGGTTCTTTTTACATAGCCAAACTTGACTTTCTTAATGTGGTTAATTGACCTGACATACTTTCACTACCCCCTCTTTGTGAGATGGTGCATAAGTGTCAATAAAATCTTTTGCTAAGCTCCAGAGTTTGGTGAGAATGCTGCCCAAACCATGGGTGTGTTGCGGATGTGTTGTTGGAATGAATGCTGGGCAAAATGAATATCCATAGTCAGCTAAATGAAATAAAATGTATTTAAGCTCAAGAAATATTTAGGCAAAATGAACATAAAGTATTTAAAATTTTGAACTTACATAGAGTTTTTTTCTTTATCATAGTCTTCAAAATTGATATTGAGATTATTAAGTCATAGGGTAATTTGACGACACATCCTTCTCCCATTGGAATGAAAATAGAGTTTAATGGGCTCAAAATAGTTAAAGTGCTTCTTTTTAACTTTTGCATTTGAACTTTTAATCTATTGCATGTCCGTACATGTCCTTGCGCTTGTCGTGTAAAATTCATTCCTTAAATGATCTTTGGAGTCGTACGTAACATGGCATGCACATCTTATTTCAGGTTCATTCATGATGCACCACAATTTTACCAAGCTTCAAACCAAAGTATAGTACTTATAAGAAAATTGGACCCATCGCCCACTTAGATTTTAGATTTGTTCATTTCACAACTTCATTACAACCTTACCAAACCTATTGGTTGATGTGGTGGTACCTAATTCACACGAAATATACCATCGTGTTAGTGCACAACTTTGACCTGATTGAGAATTTTTTAGCAAAGACAAATATGATTTTTTTAGAATTTAAAAAATATCCTAAATTATGAAAATGCAAAGAATGTAGATTTCATAGGAAAAGTTAGAAAAATGAGAATATACGGTTGAAAATTTCATAGTTTCACAAATTTGGTAAGTGCCTCTCTAATATTCTCAAGCCATTTTGCTTTGGGCAATCCCCATTTTGTTGTCTAGAAAAAAAATATTAAGTGGCAAGATATTGGGAATATAATAAAACACTTATAAAAAACACCTATCTTGGGTCTACATTCGCATAAGGAGGCGGTGATGGCTTTGAGATTACACCATCTCTAATCACTAAAGGAGTGACATACTAGGCCAATCCTATAAATAGGCCTCATAGTCAATTCATTTTGGCGGATTTTTTTTTTTCTACAAATTCATTAGAGTACTTTGAAAAACTGGAGAGAATCCTTTCTTATTTTCTTAGAACTCTCTTCACAAGATTATTAGTCTAACCCAAAATCTTGATGAATATGATGCTTAACATTTGCACGAATCCAGTAGAGGTAGATCCTAGCATGAACAACTTCCTTCTCTAAGTGCCCGCCCATCGCTCTTCTGATTTTTTTTGTGTTTATCCAATGCGAATAATTAGGACATTAAGCATCATGAAGGCGATATGAATGAGACAATCAAATAGATTTTAAGTCGTTTCTAAGAAAATCCCATATTGCCTTGAAGATTTGGTAAAAGCTAGGAGGATTGACATTGCTACGGTAAAATTTGAATTCTAACCATTAATGGGACTCTGAATATTCACATATTTATTTATTGATTATCAAGAATGATAATGGGAGTCACTTGAAATAGCCATAATTGGCGACCGTTTGTCCTGCCATGGACTTAGGTAGGTTGATGAGGACAAACAAGATGTATGCTTGGCCAATTAGATTTTGCATAAGTTTTGATGGCTAGGTGAGGATAATTAGCTCTATCTATTTTGTCTAAGTATTATATACAAAATTGAATATTATAAGTCTTCTATTTAGAGCATTTGGGATTTCTCTCGTCGGAACTCTCTTTGCCAAATCTTTAGTCTATCTTGAAGCTTCACTTGTCTCGACACTAATTGCATTGAGAAGAATCCAATCAATGCGAACACCAACCTGACAATATAGAAAAATGTTCGTCCCATGTTTCTCTGTGAGTTTGAAAATTTCGTACCTAAGATGATCATAGAGCGTTACACATTCCTGGTCTGTTAGAATATTTCCAACATGCAACAAGTAGCATTTAGGAACAAATGTTATGAAGAGGGATGCCTCGAGCTGACAATAGCTAGTTTGGTGCAAGACTAAATAGTTTGATACAAGTCTAATGATAATAATATCATAATGAATAAAATAGGTTTATGGAAACTACTGACTCCAAGATTGTTCTAATAAAAACCTTTACATTTTCTTCACTTCATGCAGCAACTACAATTGGCATACCTAACAATTTCTATTGGCACAAGATTATACTTAATGATTTTCAGTTTTTCACATCCTTTTTTTCAGGTATTCGACTTGTTTGATACAAAACATAATGGGATTCTAGGATTCGAAGAATTTGCTCGTGCTCTCTCTGTTTTTCATCCAAATGCTCCGATTGATGATAAGATTCAATGTGAGTTGTATCAATTTGTTCGTTAGGTTAATCATGATGTAATGGTATTATTTAAATTTATTTTATTTCCACTTATTTCGATTTGGATCACCATGTTGAATTGCAGTTTCTTTTCAGTTGTATGATCTCAAGCAACAAGGTTTCATAGAGAGACAAGAGGTAATTTTGTTATTTTGAAACGTAACTGTTCATTAATTCGAGTTAAATGGTTTACAGCTCTTTAAAGTAAATTGTTTATAATAAAGGATATTTACTTCTGACATGTTTGACCTTTTTATGTTTAAAAGGTAAACACTAAATGAATACCTTAATTGAGTCTTATATTAATAGCCCCAAGAAGCTAATTTATTTTGCATCAAATTAATAGGTTAAAAATGTTTATTATGTAGCTAAATCTTTTATGGATTACAGAACTCAAAATCTTTTAACTCGAGAAAAAAGTCAAGGTTCACATGGTGGCAAGATTCTGTTACCTGATTATAGTAACCGAGCTTGTTTTGATGAACAGGTTAAGCAAATGGTAGTGGCTACCCTTTCTGAGTCGGGCATGAACCTCTCTGATGAAGTTATAGAAAGCATAATTGACAAGGTTTGTGTGCAGTAATCACCTCACAATTTATATGTTTATTCCAAATGATCTTAACGTGCCTGCTTCTTAGGCTTCATTTGGGAAGGCTTTTCATTACTTTATAAGATAATTTTTAGTACAAAATTTCTAAAAAAATTGCTTTTAAAAGCATAAAAAAAACCATCCCAAATGAAGCCTTTCTTACCTGTTAATCGTTTTCACTGGTTATTTGTCTTTCATATTAGGTCCTAGTTTATTTTCCATTTCTTAGTCATTTAGCAGTACACGTTCCGAAATTATATGATTTAGAATTTGGTTTAGCTATTAAAAAGCCTCAATTGCAAGTGCTTTTTTTTAATGTAAATGTTTATATTATATTTTTTAAAGAAAAAAATACCTCATTTTAATTAGTATTGAACAAAAAAATGCTTACTTTAATTGATACTAAATAGACATTAATTTACTATAAAAGAACTATTTGGATTAAAAATAAACATTTTAATGTAAACTTATCAATGGAAATATAAATGAATGTAGGGGGCATTACTTTTCTTTACAAGAACTTGTGGATTTTTAAACATTATAGATCAAGGACAACAAAAATCTAAATCATTGATATTTAACATGTTTCTGAAAGAATGAAATATATTCTTTTACCTTAAACACAAAAAGTAATTTTTATTTTAACTAATCAGTAAAAGTATAAATATGCCTTAAAAAGCTAAAATGAAATCATGGGAAATTGATTATCTTTATATAAATTTGCAGGTTTTCATTGTCAGTTCTAAAACGGATGAATAGTAATGATTTATCCGGGCAGAGTGTCAAGCATCTTTTTTAGTAGTAATCTAGCATTTTATTTGACATAATCCCAGGGGTATCTCATGTAATCTTTTTTTTTTTTTTTTAAAGATTATTTTCTTGGTGATGAAGTTGAATATTATAGAATCATCACATGCCAAACAGATGCCATAGAAGCTTTAGCATTTTACTGGTTGAATTTCAAAGTGTCGCACATAATTTTTTACCTGTGGCATTTTGCTCTCTGCAGAATTTGAAAGATGAACTTTCCCTAGACACCATCTTAAAATCTAAATCTTCATTACAACAGCCAGGGTGGGATCATATATTTTTAGAACATTAACTAGTTTTTGAAGTTGTTGAGTGATTCAAATTTTTAAAAGCACCTTAAGTTTATATTAAGGATCAACATTGAGTCCATACCACTTTCTATATATTATGGATGGAGAGGCCTGTAAAAGATATTTAAATTGAGATGTTTTTGCAAATGATATAATTCTAACTATGAGATATTGAGTGTAATAAATGAAAATTGGAATAATAGAAGAAATTTTTTAAAAATAAAAAGCTTAGAATTAGTAGAATAAAGTTTATGCATATTATAAGTAATTTTAGTAAGTGTGTGTGTTAAGTTTAAGGTCTATTCCATAAGACTGAGTGAAACCTCTTGCAACCGGTCTAGCTTTCAGACTCTCAACACTACCATCCACCTTATGCTTTACGGTGGACACCCATTTGCAAGTCACAACTTTCTTTCCTGGTGGGAGATTCGTAATCACCCATGTTTGATATTTTTTCAATTTCATAATTTCTTCTTTAACAACCCGCCTCCATCCTGGGTGATTCAAAGTTTCTTGAATATTGGTCGGAATCTGTACATCATCCAACTTGGAAAGGAAGATTTGATAAGTGTCTGGTAATCTGCTATAGGAGAGAAAATTTTCGATTGGATGCTTGGTGCATGATTATTTCTGGCCATTTGATGACTATATCTCTTTTTGAACTTCCACATTTTTCTTCTCTATATGAATTTCTACAATTGCTGGATCCATTAAAGTAGAGTTGACAGGTGCAAGATTTGTCTCACTGCTCGGCATATGTTGATTTTTTTTCTTTTTCTTGAGTATACATATTGTTGTTCCTTAATTGCTACTCTTTACAGGGATTGATTAGGACTTATGGGTTTATATAATAGGTCTGAAGGTGAAGTTTGAGATATAGGAAATACTTGTGTTTTAGATTTCTTGTGATATTTGTTAATTTTGACTAGATTCTATTTGGTTATAGAATAAGAATTCCACTCCCAAGTTTGAAATTCCCCTTCACTCTCCCCTTGAATTTCAAAACTAGTGAAGTATGGGTTGTTTTCAAAGAACCTGACATCTATGGTTTCACATACTTTCTTAAAAATAAGACAAAAGCATTTGTAATCTCTTTTTGTCGGGGAATACCCAATAAAGACACATTTTTTTAATCTTGGGTCAAGCTTGCTTCTATCTTGTGTATATATATGAACAAAGACAGAGCACTCACAAACTTTAGGTGGAAGGTTTAATGATATGAATCGAGCATGAGAATAGGCTTTGAGTTGAGTTTGTCTAGTTGTTTTCAGGTAATCTATTTATTAGGCATGCAACAATAAGAATGGCTTCCCTTGAATAACATAATAGATCTGGTGACTTCCAAGAGTTGCCTGTTTTTTCATTCAGCTACCCAATTTTATTATTGAGGTGTATAAGCACATGAACTCACTTGGATTATCCCTTTGCTTGATAGGTATTCTCTTATGATATAATGAAAGTACTCTCTCCCATTATCTTATTTTAAGATTTGAATTTTTGTATCAAATTGGTTTTGAATCATCTGCTGAAATGATTTGAATATCTTTTCAACTTCACATTTCAAATTTTTCTTTCATTAAATAAACCTAAGTGAATTTGGTATGATCATCAACAAATATCAGTATATCACAAACCACCTTGGTTCACTTATATTTTTAACCCTTGAGGGTCCCCAAATATCACTATGGAAGTATGGATCAAGGCAGAGGGTTTAGAATATTGGTAAGGAACAATTGAATAAGATGATCTGGTACGTTTAGCCAATTGGCAAGTTTCACATTTGAACAAATTTGAATTTTTATTAATAAATAAATGGGGAAAAAGTTTTTGAAGATACATGAAATTTGAATGACCTAACCTATAATGCCATATGATAATCTCTCTATCTTGACTGACTCTAGAATGACTCTCAATAAACTGACTTACAATAGGATGATTCTTAAGAGCAATAATTAAGGTTTGTATGAATTTGGGTGTCTTGATATAATATACCCAAAACACATCTCAACATTGCCAATCTTCTTCTCTGAATCCATATCTTGAAAAATACATGCATTATTGGAGAAAATTGTTAAGCAATTACTATCACGAGTCAAATTACTAAAATAAATTAGATTGCACTCAAGATTGGGCACATAAAGCACCAATTTAAGGGTGATATCTCCTATAATAAAAGCAGAACCAATTCCCAAAACTTTGGATGTTGAGTCATAAGCAATCTTAACTACTCGATTTGATTGGTAAGGTTGATAGTCATGAATGAGTGTAATGTCTCCTGTCATGTGATTTGATGCTCCAGAGTCAATAACCTAAAGTTTTGACTATTTTATACTTGAGTGAGCATGTAGACTAGCAGGTTCTGGAGACTGTTGGTTCGTGATGTTGTTAAGAAGCAACTTCAGCATCTCTAAATGCTCCTTGGTGAAAATAATAGCTTTAGCTTTGATGGATTGATCTTGTGTTGTGTTGACAGAGTTCACCTTGCTTTCTTGTGCTAATTGTTTTGCAGTCCAATCAGCTGGTTTTCCATAAATCTTCCAACCTGTCTCCTTTGTAGTCTTGGTTTGGCACAGTGATCACACTATGGTCTAGGAAGAGTAGAAAAGTTGTTTGCAAATCCAGAGTTTCCGGTGTTTAAACTGGTAATATTTGGGTAGGAGGATGAGATCTTGCTATCCATTGACATGGTTGAGTTTTCTCGATTGAATGAGAAGATGAATTTTGTGCAAGGGCTATCGATGCTTGAAGAGAGGCTATCAACAAGATGGTGAAGAGTTACCATCGGTTGAGGGTTTGTAATAAAGGGAGGAAGGTTTGTTGCCGGTACTCAGAGAAGGCTTAGGATTTTTCTAGGCTCTGATACGATGAAGAAATTATTTAGAGAGAAATTCAAATTCTATTCTATTTCTTGTAATCATTACATATATATACATTCTAAGAGAATAAACAGAAAAAGAAAATACATTTAATCTAATTAATTATAATAATCATATCCTACGGATCTCCAACTGTAGCCCTCTGATTACTGCCCATGGATCTCCAACTGCATCCCTCAGATTGCTGCCCACAGATCTCCAACTGTAGCCCTTGAATTGTTGGCCACGAATTGCTGACGTGACCTCTCCTTGGCTGCGTGATTCAACAAATACTGAACATGAACTAATGAAAATGAATTTATAATGGTTTAGTCTAATGATGATGATGATGATTTTAGGATATACAAGCCACAAAATTGCACTTACCTTTTAGATATATATTGGTACAAGCTTTTTCTCTATTGTTGAACATGTAATATTGGCTTAGTATGCTAAGCATTTTATTTTTTTATTTATTGAAAGTCTATGCTCTTCTCAAGATGTGAGTCGAATATTTTCTGCATCAATACTGCTTATATTTTTTCAGCATCAATATTGCTTATATTTTAGAATCTATTTGCAATAGTTTTTCGTATCCTGTTGACAGTCTCCTGACTAAGGTTTTGTTTGGGACGATTTTCTTTATGCTTCTTAAAACACCTTCCTTGTACAAAAGTTTTTTACTTTTATATTAAGAAATTGCTTTAAGAAGCAGAAAGAAAGCCGTCCCAAACGAAGCCGAAATTAGTTTATACTATTTGTTAAATCGAAGAATTGTTTCATGTTGTCCTCTGTATCAGACATTTGAGGAAGCTGATACAAAACATGATGGCAAGATTGACAAGGAGGAGTGGCACAGTCTAGTGTTGCGGCATCCTTCTTTATTAAAGAACATGACCCTTCAATATCTCAAGTAAAACCTGCACTTTATTTCAATATCTTATTATCTTATATGCTTATATTTACTGACCCAAGGTTTCATACTTATTGTTTTGTTACTGCATAGCGAACAAAATCTTCAATTGCTTGCTTACTGTATTTTGGTAAAATCCTTTAAGTGATTTATAAGCTATTTGGTTTGTGAAATAATCAATGCTATTTTATATCAAATATTAATAGGAAAAATTATTACTAAATAGTAAACAAATTTAAAGATTAAAGAGATTTTTTACTTGTGCCTAAAGAAGAGTCATTATGAATATTTAAACAAGAATTCTTGAAAGTAAAAAAGAAAAATCAAATTTATATGAAGTGGAATATATTATGGAGGCTTGAAATTGAGAGCCATGCATTTGTTTCACGTCTCCCGCATTATCTGAGGTCGCTTATTTATCTTGTGCCTCCTACTATGTAGCGGTCACTAATCATCTTGGGGTGTCAATTCGGGTCACGGGTCGGGTTCGGGTCGAATCCGAAACTATTCGGGTCAACCCGAACCTGATCCGTTTTTGCAAATGGGTCAGTTTTTCAGATCCAAACCCGACCCGCTTCGGATCCGGGTCAACCTGACACCACCCAAATGACCCGGGCTCGACCAAAAATTGCTAGTTTTCGGGTCAAAACATGGTTCAATCTCCGATTTTCGGATAAAAAACGGATCAGTCTCGGTTTTCGGGTCAAAAATGGGTTTTCGGGTCAAAATGGGTCAATTTTGGATTTTTGAGTCAACCCGAATCCGACCCGGTTTTTTAAATGGGTCGATTTGTTGAACCCAAACCAGACTAGTTTCGGTTCCGGGTTGACCTTAACCTGGAATTTTTGGTTCGGATTCGATTTGGGTTTTCGGGTCGTGTCAAATATTGACACCCCTAAACATCTACGGGCAATCGAGAGAAGAATTGCAGCAACTATGAATTACACTAACCCTCTTACCTGTAGAAGCCCTTGATTTGGCGAAACTAACCGCTCATGACTTGGGCTTATGAGTTGCGAGTGTGAAACATGACCTTTGCGTTGAAGCACAGAGCATGGGAAGCTTAGTCATGCACATGCATCATTGCTCTTTGCTACTCCCCGTTTTGCAGAGCAGTGCATAGGCATTGACATGTCATGAAAACTCCATTGTGCCAGGTTTAGGGTTGTAAGCAAGTCATGTCAAGCTCAAGCTACCCATAATTTGAGCTCGTGTTTGTGTAATTAATTGAACTCGAGCTCGAGCTCTAATTTCAATTCTATGAGTATGACATAGCTCATAAGCTCACTTAATTTTTATAAAATAAAAAAAAGAGAAGTTGATTTTGATTTGAAACAGTCATTGTAATAAAATGATAAAAAGAAACATAAATTAGAGAAGAAATTATATGAAATTATTTGAGGCAACGAACATAGATAACTTTTAAGTAATTTTAATAGTCTTGTACTTAAATTTTGAAATTCTAATATCTTTTAGTTGTATTTTATATTACCATATTTGAATGAGCTACCTCATTTACTAGTGGTTCAAGTGTAGGTTGGCTCAAATTTGAATGGTTAGCTTGTTAAGTTTAGCTCATGAGCCATTTATCAAATTGAGCTTGAGCTTGCTAACTAGTAACTCGACTCTATAACACCCTTGACCAAGCTACTAGAATACGAACTGAATCACCTTGGGATGAGAATTTCAGGCATTTTTATCATATTGGAAGATTTCGAATTACCGACAGATCTGATTTAAGATTTGGATTAACACCTGATAAAAGTTTTACTTTGACGATCAGCAGTTTTCTCTCTTTGCGTGGGTTAGTTTAATTACTTCTATTTTCTTCTTATGACAAAAAAATTCTTTTTTGTTTGAACATTGTGTGAAATCTGGATACTCAAGTCTTATTGACATGGCATGCAAACTAAACAGGTTAAAATTAAGTTATATAGGAATGCGATCTGGTTTCTACTGCTTCCTGTTCACTTAATGACTTAATGTTCTCATCGCTTAAGAATTACTTATTTATTTATTTATATAAGCATATAAAATATTGCTGTCATCAATTGATTTTGATGTATTAAAACAATATAAATAGCATAAGAAATAGAGTTACTGTTCCGAGTAAGGTTTTGTTGGAAACAATTTTTTTATTGCTTTCTAAAACAAATTTTTAGTACAAAAATTTTTATGTCAAGAGTTTTTTTATAAAGTAGTAAGAAAGCTGTCTTAAACGAAACTAAGGCATTGTTTATTAAAGTAGTTTTTTAGTACAAAAATTAAAAATTTTGTACTAAAAGTTGTTTTAAGAAGCAGCAAGAAAGCTGTCCAAAACGAAGCCAAAATGAATGCCATTTTGCTTATTTAAATAAGTAATATTAGCTGTGCATCCATATAATTACAAGTTACAAATTATAAATTATGCTGATGGTGGTTTTGTCTTGGTCAGGGATATCACTACAACATTCCCAAGCTTTGTTTTCCACTCCCAAGTTGATGATACATGATGATGGAATGCCAATGGAGATTCCAACCATAAGCCATTCATCTTTGATTGTGTTCTGTAACGTGTTTGGATAAAACGAGCTTATAATGCATTGGACATGGATATGTATGAAGCTAGGGATATTGATAATCTGGAGAAAATATGCCTAAGTTGGGTATTTGTGGGATTCTCATCATGTGGCTTTTTGGAAAAAAATTGTTACATTTTGCAATTCTTTTATTTTGATTTTTTTACTGTTTTTATTTTTTTATTGTTTTATTGAACTCATGAGTAACCTTCTCTTATAATCATCATTAATCAGCATGAAATTTTAGACTTCATTTGAGATAATTTTTTTGTTATTTTATATAATTACTTTTTAGTTAAAAAAAATTAATTTTTTTTTACTAAAAAATTATTTTAGAAAGCATAAAAAAAATCATTCCAAACGAAGTCTTAAACATCTGTTGTGCTAATTATGATGGTCTTACCTTCATAAATGCAATTTATATGACCAAGATTTTGTTTTATTGGTGTTTATTATTAGCAAGGTTCTGAAATTTGATGTGTTACAATCACAGGATTGGAAGTTTCATTTCGATGGTATTTTTTTTTATTTGTTTAATTGCACATATATATGTACAGTTTTAGGATTTACAAAAATTAATCATAAAAAAGAAAAAAAAAATGTTTGACTACTAATCAGAAAATTATTATTATTATCATTTCTTTTTTTTATAAATTAATTATGGTATATATATTTATTTTAAAATAAATGTTATCAACGTATTAGTAAAACTTAAAATTTTAATAATAATTTGTTAAGATAATTATGTTATAAAACAGAGAAAAAAATCGTCCTATATTTATAGCTTAGCAAATTGCATTATATATTTATTTAAATTTTAATAGACCAAGATTTGAGTTAAGGTTGTTTTTTTAATCAAGGATCTGATTGTTGTATTTTATAATATTGGTTATGATTAAAAAAGATTTTTTTTGAAGTTGTTATGAACATTATAAATATCATTGTTTTCTTAATAAATGAATAATTATTTTTTAAATTTTTATTATCATACAAATTTTTTGAAAGTAATATGAAATTAATAATTAAATAAAATTATAATTGTGATTTGAAAAATGAAGAGTGGGAAAATTCTCTCAAGTGGACTCTAGATTTCTTCAAATTCTTATGTGATGATCATGTATTCATGTTGGTTCTAGCCTTTGTTCAGGGTTAATTGGGTGGGGATTCAGATTAATTCTAGGTCAGGGTAAGTGGAGTAGAGTTTTAATGGCTTGCTTGATGGGTTCAGGTTTGTAAATCATAGAGTTTTAATGGGTCACTTGATGGGTGAGGTTCATAATTGGTTTATGTCGGATATCGGTTGTGAGAATGGTATGGATGGGACCTATTACTATATTAGGGTTATATGGTTATAGTGAGTCAGAGACACACTAGTCACAAGCAAACATGAATGGTTACAATCACTTCTGATATGCCACAAAAAAGTTGTCTTAATCGAGCATAAATTTTGAAGCCTATTCAAGGTGGTAAGTTTCAAAATTAAATTCAGGATAATCAGAACTACAGTTTCAGCAACTTATAATCAAATTGAATGTATCAGTGAGACGAGCCCAACGACACTAAAATCAATCAAATTAGAGTCCAAATGGGTCCAAATCAGTGACTTTAAATACATTTGGAAGTTTCAAAGCATTAATTGGATGATCAAATAATATCTAAATATGACATGCTTATAGTTGAATTGAGCAGCTCGATAAGACGAACCTAACAAGTTTAATATCGCTTAATTTTGATATCATTAATGCATTTAAATGCTGAACAAACACTCCATGATCAATTGAATCAATATGAGCCATCAGATGGAGCACTCTGAATTTATCCTTGATATTTTTCATATGTATGAGGCATGTCATTTTCCAAATTTATAAATAGACCTCCACCGTCTACTGATTATGGTCCCTCTGACCACCGTCATCTAGCTACAATCCTTTCAACATCCATCGCTCACCGACTGTGCTCCCTCGAACCTCTATCACCCAAATATAAACCTACAGACTAAATGAACCGACCAATACTCTCTTGAGAATAACTCTTGTGTCATTGGATTCTCTCAACTCCAATTATGTAATGTGCTCTATATAATATATATTTGCTATATTAAGTCAACATCTTTACCCAATGAACGGCATAATTTGTAATCAACAATCAACACTAGTGAAATCATTTCAATTTTTTCCACTTTTGGGTTTTCTATGTAAAAAGTTTGATAACTCTTATAGTTATTACACACCCTCTCTCTTATCTATATATGTGCTAGATATTTATACAAAATTATGATGTTAATCTCCTCATTTCTCTACTATCATAAATGTTCTTACATACAACAAATTCAAAAATAAATTGGTTCTTGATAGAGCTGTTGACGTTAATCCTGGTAATGATTGAACTTTCAACTTAAAAATAATAGAGATTTGATTCTTCTGTTGGATTTTAGTGTAATAATTAAAAGAGCAAAAAATTATTGTAATCCTCCCTCTAAAACGGCACCGCGATCAATTATGCTACGTATTTTATACTTAAAATCTAATGGTCCAAAGGATTTTGGACAAAAATCTAAAAAAAAAAAAGATTATATAAACTCGCACCAAGAAGATTTTAACTTCATTAATATTCTAACCCTGAGTCTGAATTAATACATAACCTAAAAATTAAAGAAAATAATTTATTTTTACAGAATCACCATTTAAAAAAAAAAAATAGCAATCTAACCCCACGCAACGGAGCAATAGCTTTTGCCCGTAGAAACTGCTCTGCACAGCCTGCACTGCTATATTATAAGCCGGCGCCCTTCCGCTCTTCATCAAAAAATCATCTTCCTCTTAAGAAACCAAAAGCCAGCTCGCTCTCTTTCTTTCTCTCTCTGTGTCTTTCTATGGAGACCTTCTTCCTCAGCCACGGATCGCCAAGGCTCTTGATAAAGGAGATGCAGGTGAGGCGTTTCCTCGAGTCGTGGAAGTCGAAGGTTTTCCCGGAGGCTCCCAAAGCCATTCTTTTGATTTCTGCTCACTGGGAGACAGACGAGCCCGTCGTCAACTACATCGACGGCCCAAATGACACCATCCACGACTTTACCGGCTTCCCCAAGCATTTATATGAGGTTTCCCTCTTCCTCCGATCTCTTCTTAATTTAAAAGTTTTGAAAAATAATAATGATCTTTTATTCATGTTGTGGTTTGAATTTGAAATTAACCGTCTTCCTTTTTTAGGATTTATCATGAGTTGAATGAATTTAAATTGGATATATTCATTGGCGGGTCAGCCTTAAGCCCAGGGTCAATTGCCCGCCTCCTCCCAAGAAATAATTTTTTTTTATTATATGATTCTTTAGGTAATTTGTCTTCCTCTGTGTATTTTTTTAGTTTTTATTACAAGTATTTTTAGGCAATTGCGCCCCTCCCCACCCACCCCCCCTAAAATTTTAAAAATACTATATTTTTAGGCAATTGCCCCAACATAATTAACACATTGTGTATAGATGTTATTATTAGAGAACGCTGCCCCTTGATCCCAAGACCTGACCGAGTAGGTCGAACCCCGCCAATGGACGCTTGCCCCTTGGATCCCCGACATATTTGCGAAGCGTACAATGATGAACAATTAGGGATCAAGAGGCAGTGCCCTCATAACCAATTTTGATTGTAAGTATATTTATGAAAAAAAAAAAACTCTACACTTTTACTTATAATAAGTTCACCCACCTCTAAAAATTAAGGCTGGATCCGCCCCCTGAATATATTTGATTTATTTGATTCAAATACTCTTGGAATTGAAGGGTGAAATTATAAAGGGTATTACCACTCCTTTGATCAATTCTTTACTAGATTACCATTTTCTGCTAATTCTTACCCTTAAACTTCTTTAGATAGTAATATAAACTTCATAAAACTCATAGAAACGCAGGCGATAAGCTTTGTTTAACATAGATGTGCATGACCGTTGCATCAAAAGAAGCATAAGCTAATTCGAGCATTTCATATATGACTTCCAGCTACAATATCCTGCACCAGGTGCACCAGAACTAGCCAATAGGGTGAAAGAATTGCTTCGAAATGGTGGCTTTGATAGTGCTGAGGAGGACAGGACTCGTGGGCTTGACCATGGAGCTTGGGTTCCACTGATGCTCATGTACCCAGAGGCTAACATACCAGTTTGCCAACTTTCTGTCCAAACTAACAAAGATGGAACACACCATTATAATATGGGAAAGGCATTAGCTCCTCTAAAAGAGGAGGGTGTTCTAATAATTGGTTCAGGATCTGCTACACATAATCTCATGAAGCAAGGTCCTGATGATGCTCCGGCACCGAGTTGGGCTGTCGAGTTTGATAACTGGCTCACAGAGTCTCTCCTTAATGGAAGGTATATACATCTCGATCCCTTATTCCATGATTTCATAGTAAATTTTTTATCGTTCTTTTATGCCATCCTAGCAGTTATTTGTCTTGAAAGCTTAAGTTCAACATTTGTAATTGAAGATTACATTCACTAGCACACCCTCTCACGCTCTAGCTAAATTTTCCTTGCAAGTGTGATTGCATGTTATGACAAAATTAAAGAGAGAGTCGCCTTAGATGGTTTGATCACATTAAGCGAAGGCCTTCCGATGACCGGGTTAGGAAAGTTGAGGTATTAGATTTGACTTATGTTAAGGATGGTAGAGGTAGACCTAAAAAGACTTGGTTAGAAAATATTAGAAATGATATTTATTTATCAGATTTAAATGAGAATTTGACTTTTAACATGACATCATGCATGACAAAAAAGGATTCATGTAGCTGACGTAGTGGGACAAGGGCTTAATGATGTTGTTGTTGTTTTTTATTTATTTTATTTATTTATTTATTTATTTTTTTATGTTGTTGTTGTTGTTGTTGTAGTAGTACTACTACTAAATGATTATGCTTCTATAGACTTAAAGGTTTTGAATTGAAAGCAACCTTTTCTTTGTCCATTATCCCTTACACATTCTAATAAAAGGTTTTGTAAAGAGAAGAGGAAGTTGCGTCGACTATTATTTTAATTTTTCCATGCAATGGTAGAAAAATGATAAAAAGAAATTAGTACACCTTTGCCTGGTACTTCTATCATTTAGCTTAATATGTCATGAAGTTGGTTTTCCTCTTGGACATGAGAAATTATTTTGTGCGGAGGCCAGACGCAGAACGCCGTCCGGAGACCAACGAAAATTCACCACGTCAGTGGTACCGAGTGAAGGGATGACGTGGCACATTTTGATTGGTCTCCGGACGGCATTCGACATCAGCACAGAATAATTAATACCTGGACACATATTAGTTTGTATTAACCACCTTTGCTTTCATTTTTTTCTGAATAAAATAAATTAGAAGTAAATGCATTAAGCTCAAATCTAATGCTTGCATGACTTCATTAAATGCCTATACTTAGTTGGTAACTTTATTTTGTAAAGGCATGAAGATGTGAATCACTATGATGAGAAGGGCCCTAGTGCTAAATTAGCACATCCTGAGCCAGAGCATTTCTATCCCCTGCATGTTGCTCTTGGTGCTGCGGGAGAGAATGCAAAAGCAGAACTGATCCATCATAGCTGGGGAAGTTCCTCGATTTCTTATTCCTCTTATAAGTTCAAGGCTGCATAGTTCTGTATATATTTTGCTTTATTATATGTGCCACTACTCCACTATACTTCATCTGTTCTTTGTGTTCAAGTGTTCTTTAATTGCCAGAAGAGTGTTGTGCTTGTAATTGTTATTTTAACTTTGTGGTGAAGTAGCCCGAAAATGTCTCTTCAGTTATATTTGATCTATTTTCACTCATTTTTCAATTATATGTGCACAATTTCTAGTGCATTTGTATGACTTCGTTTGGAACAACTTTTTAATTTTTTTTTAAAACATGTTTTTAGAACAAAATTTTTTGAAAAAAATTCAAATTTATGTATTAAAAAACAACTATTTTAGAAAACACTAAGAAATCAACCCAAATGAATCCTATATCAGACTATCAGTGGATATTCTCATCAGCATGATTTATTTATTTATTTATTTAATTTTAGGAGTCATAACTCATTTCCATTATTTCTAAAAATGAATTGTATAAAGACAAAAATGTGCCATATGGTGTAAAAATAAGAATGTGAGCAACCTAAGAGGCAGAAAAAAGGTTGAAAATAGAAATAGATCGATCTTGACGCAGACGCACAACATTGTGTTTTAGAATTGGGCTAAAATTTCGTTTGTGATAACTTTCTTACTGCTTCTTAAAATAGTTTTTTTAGTATAAAAAAACTAAAATTTTTGCACTAAGACACTTTTGGGAAAGCATGCTGTTCTTTTTGGCAAGAATTTCTATAGTTTCTAAGTGAGGATTGATAGCTAGTTAGTTATAAAAAAAAAAAAAAAAAAAAAAAAATTGACAACCTTAAAAAAAAAAAAAAAAAAATCAGAGAGCACTTTTATGCCAAATATAAGTATACCAATCAATATCAGTAATATTATCATAGTAGATAGAGATGAATTTTCAAAAGAAGGGTCTTTCTAGTCGTGATGTTAGGGAAGCCTTTAATGTGCTGAAGCAACCAACTGGTGGGAAAATTGATCTCTTTGAGAGTGGACATCTGAGGGAGAGGAAGAATATAAGCAGTAATCGATGCCATCTCTCTCATCTTTATGAAACTATGCAGAGTGTGAGCAGTCAGTAGAGCCTCATCTTTAAGACTTAAGAGCAACTCTAAGGCTTTGAGCTAATTATAAATGACGAAAATGGGTTCCTCTTTTTCTAGAGTAGCCCCATACATGAGATAAGATGTTTTTGAAGGAAATGCAATTTAGCCCAAAATTTTTGTACATAAATTTGTGATTGATCAAAATGGAGGCTTTAATGAGGATGATGAGGGGTGAATGATCTGAAAGTAACGAAGGAAGCAATTTATCTGCACTAATAAGAACTCTTTCTAGCTTAATGCTAGTATGAGCTTCAAACATGAGATTTGACTAGGGGAAAAATAGCCCACAAAGGAGAGATCAATCAAAAAAGTATAAAAAATAAAGTTATTCACATCCATGAACTTACTTGGAGGAATGGAATATCCCTGAACTTTTTCATATTGAAATATGCGATAATTGAAGTCTCCCATGAGGGTCCAAGGGCCAAAAATGGAAGAACAAATGTAAGCAAGAAAATGCCAGAGCGATTCATACTCTACATTGGAGTTGGCAGCCTATATAGCCATGAGGTGAAAATCGATGGAATAACATTAAACAACACTACGAATAAACTAAGAGTCTAGCTTGAGGGGAGCAAAATGAATTTTAGAGGTGTTCCACTTGATCCAGATGCGGCCTTGGGAAAGTAAAAATAATTGCAACTACTTTCACTATGGAAAAGTTGATGGCTATTTTTTTACTTAATTTGACTAACAATTTTGGGAGTAACAATATAATGAAATGTCTAAAATTTTAATCCATATAGGAAGAGAAGATAACTCATATTGAATTAGCATTTAGAGTCTATTTTTTGATAATTAATATTTTCCCAAAAAAAAATCAAGGCCCTACTAGTCAAACCACATAACAATCAATCTTCATTGCACATGAATTTAAACATGAAGATCTAGCATTAATGCATTATGCAATTCTCATTAAAATATATGTAAAACATGAATTCAATTCAAATTAATATTTGATAATTTTAATGAAATTGAAATCATAAATGAATTTAAAAGAAAAATTCAGTTATATATATAAATGTCTTCTTCTTCTTCTTCTTCTTCTCTCTCTCTCTCTCTCTGAGCGTATTTGATGTGAAACAAACATGCGACAAGAGTTGCTTAGGTTTTAACAATAAATATTGAACATGAACTTTGCTATTTAAGAACTTATGCTTCACTCAATTCAAACTCGTAGAATTTTCAATAAGAGATTAAGTGATGACAAAAGTTACAAGTAGGATAACAGGACAATCTCAATAAATGTGAAACAAAATAATAATGCTAATAACAAGTAAACAAGAATCCACAGCGTAACATCAAGATATGGTCACTTAGAGTTCCTTCTCACTCAATCACTCTTAGGCTTTAGCAGAGGAGGACGAAGCACACGAGGAGAGAGATTACCGCTAGGAAGATAACGCCAAGGATCTTCGTCGGTGGAGAGGTAGCCGGTGGTGGAGGAAGTTGTGGATGACCAACGATTATCTAACGACCCGGTGGAAGGTGCTCTTTAATCGACAATGTCAGTTGGTATAAGATGCAGTCGATGTACCCTTTAACAGTTTCGTCGTTGTCATTTGTCAAAGAAGACGTCAAAGAATAGGGAGCCAAGGATATCTGTCCTTCCTTGCTCGTCGAATAAATGTCCTTGGTCGATCTCAGGATTGGCCATGCACCATTGACATGAGGGAGGAGAGAGTACAAGTAGAGAGAAGAAAGAGAGAAGAGGGAGGTGGAGAGGGAGGCCGGGGCTTGGGTAGGAAAGAGGGGGTGGGATGGCTTGAGGAAAGGGGGAGGCGGCTAGGGTTTGGATTAGGAGGAGCTTGGGATTAGAAAAGCTGAATTTAATTTCAATTTAAGTGGATTTGGAGGGAAACATTTTGAAATTAAATTCAAATTTCAAATTGGGCTAAGGGATTAAGTGGGCAATTAATGGGGAAGCCCATCATGGGGTCGGCGGCTTCATGAGGGGGTGGAGGGGATTGGGAAGAGAATTATGGGAGTTTCCAAATAGGAGATATAGATTAGGAAAGCGAATAATAAATCCAATTTGATTTATTTTGAAATTGAATTCATGATTGATAACTTTCCTAATTTTGGATTCCCTATATGGAAAGAATTTGAAATTCAAATTTGAATTTCAAAAGAACTCAAATCTTTCCCTCTCATGCTTGAGTTAAATTAGAAAGTCATTATGGTGATTGAAATTAACATAATGAGGGAGAATTTATGAACCGTTCGTTGGACATTTGGAGGCCTTAATGATGTCGGAATTTAGTGATCTTGGGCTCGTTGGATTTGTCTCGTCGAGCCGTTCGATTCGAGTATAAGCTCGTCAAAATCGGAGTCCGTTTGGTAACTCAAATTGCTGTTTGAACCTTCCAACAGCGCTTTGAACTCTTGATTCGGACTTATTTGGGCTCGGATTGGGTCGATCTTGGTGTTTTTGGGTTCGTATTTCCGAGACGCTCAGTTTGACTGTAAGATCGTTGAAATCGGAGTTTGGATGCTCCCGGATTTAATTTTTGAAGTCTCCAACTAGTTTTTGCCTCGGGATTCGTGCCTGATCAAGCTAATTTTGTGATGATGTATCAATTTTAGATTGAGATTTATTCGGTTAGTTTAATGATTATAAAATAAATTTTAATCATACATGAAAAAATCCAGTCATAAAAAGTTATTTCTATTCATATTTGCATATGAAATTTCTTATGGATATGAAATTTCCATAAGAAATTAAATAAGAGATTTATAAATTTTAAATTTATATATGCATCTCACCGCAAATGAAGACCGCCCGATATTATTATGATATCATTATTACTTGTTAGACCAAAACCTTGGCCTTACCAGAAAGTTTGCCTAAACCAATATGTATTTTTTATTATGTGAAGGCTTCAACAAAACCGCGACTATTAGTCATCTTATTTAGGCGGCTTAGCAGGAAATCGCGTAATTAAAGAGATAATATCTATTTTAAAATTAATTAGATGAAATTATCATATCAACATGGAATAACGTCCGGGTTCATTGCAATTATATTATATGGAAGTTAATTTGGCTTCTGATGTAGCTATGAAGTCATTCGTGATGTCAAGAATTTTGTCCGGTTAATTAAGAAGAGATTATTCTGTAGGGACATCAGATTAGAATAATAGTTCGATTTTGTCTCTGTGAACAGTAAAAGCGTAGTTCGCGCTTTTAGTATTCACAAAGACAAACCGAACGGTTCTCCCGTCTGGTATTGGTACTAAATAATTCAGCCTAATTAAGGGCATCTCCAACCAAAAATCCTATTTTTCACTCCAAATTGCAGGAAAACTAAAAAATGTCGTGATTCATCTTCAATTGAACTTCATTTTATATAACATTATTTTATTTCAAATTAAGAAAATCATAATTACTTATATTCCTTTTACACTTTATTTTTTACGTTTTATTCCATTTTCAACAAACAGCGCCGGTATAATTCATTTAACTACTCACACAATGTTGAAAGCCATTTTCTATACCAATTTAAGAACTTATATATATTATTGATATTTATAATTTTTTATATGATTTGAATGTAATTTAGGTGTCATTTGACACTTTTTTGATCGAAAATAAAAAATTATAATTTTTATTTATTTATCTTGAGCGTAAAATTGATATCACATATAGAATTTTTACAGATATTAGCATCCACTTAAAAGATCGAATATAAATTCAATCATTTTTTGAAGGATACCTTTTAAGTTCAAGCAACAAATGAATTATTTTGTCCACTCTTTATGTTGGGAGTTACTTCTTCAAATAAAATAAAAATTTACATCTTCACTCATTAAATCTAATTTTAATTAAAAAAAAATTGTGAGCAATAAATAATAAAATATATGTGTCCCATTCAAATAATTTTTTCAACCGCTATATCTTAAGTAATATATCACATTCTTAACTCTATTAATCAATTTCCCTTACGAATGAGCTTCATCGTGAGTTCCTACTTCAATAGTAGCGGTAGGGAGATGTCATGTTGAGTGAGTTCCGCTGGGGCTGCAAACCAACCGAGCCGAGTCGAGTATGTGAGTGTTCATATTTGTGTTCATTTAATTTCAGGTTGTTCAAGTTTGGTTCATGTTTATTCGAGCTTTATTGTTTGTTGTCATGTTTGGTTCATTTAAATTAACGAGTATTCATGTTCGGTTCATGTTCGTTCGTTTAGTGCTTATTGAGCTTTAAACAAACAAACATGAACGAGCTATACACGAGCTATACTTTTAGATGTTCATTAACTTAACAAACGAGCTTTATCGAGCTTCCTAACAAACGATTACATCGAGCATGTTCGCGAATATATTTAACGAATTTTTTTAACTATCAAACAAGCACGTTCATGAACATATCTATGAACAAATACATTTATAATAAAGGCAATTGTCTATGTAACAAAGGCAATGATTTATAAGCAAATCCCATATTCATAGAATTTTCCTAACAATAGCATTAATAAAGTCAATGATTTATAAATAAATAGCCAAATAAAGCTACAATTACTTAGACAACAAGTTAAGTAATATTTGATACATGCAGCAATCACACGAATCGAGCTTAATGTCAAGTTTGTTCACGAACCTCAAATGATGTTGTTCGCGAACATAAATGAACCGAACGTATTAGTGTTCAAGTTTGTTTATTTAAGAATTGAGTATTTAAAATATTGTTCAAGTTTGTTTGTTTAGTTAATTAAACGACCACAAACGAACTTTAATCGAACCGAATAATGAGTAGCTCGTTGAACGTTTAGTTCGCTTGCAGCCCTAAGTTCCGCCACAAATTTCTTATGTATTGTCAAATGATGATGTGTGTAAAGGCAAAAGGACAAATACATGCTAAATATGAGAGGTTAGATTTGGATGGCAATTGGAGATAAGTGTTATTTTTGTTGGTGTTTAAAATTTTAAATATTATTTGAGTAAATAGTAAAATTTAAATGTTAAATATATAAATTAAAAAAAATTGAGTGCTACTTACTAGGGGTGTTAATATTTGACACGACCCAAAAATCCGACCTGAACCCGACCAAAAAAATTTTGAGTTTGGATTAGAGATTTTGATCCGTTTTGTAAAATCGTGCCAGGTTTGAGTTGACCAGGAAACCTGAAATCAATTCGATTTGACTTGGACCATGCTCTGTATGTCATTCGCGTTAGGTCCGAAGAGATGCCGAGTCAGATGCGTGTCAGTCACGTCGGATGTCTGCTGTCAGGTCCTTTGCCGTCGCTGCCTCGAAATATCGAGCTAGTCTGCGTCGTCCAGTGACCACTGCCCTTGCATGCTCGTTGTAGCTCGACTCTGGCCTCGCATGCCGGTTGAGGCCTAGTCGATGTCCCGACGTTGCCCTAAGACCTAAGACGGAAGTCCACCTGACCCTCGCGGCTAGCCGACAACCCGAACTGCCGTAGTTACGCGTCGCCAACGAGCCATGTGCTAGCGAAACCGCGTGAAGGTCGTGTTGGGTTGACTCGGACCTGAGGCGGGTTAGATTCGGGTTGTGTCGAATAGAAGGGGGTCACTATCAGGTTCGATCAGAATCCGACCCATAATCCATTTTTTGACACCCCTACTACACACTAAGCCCCATTTAATTTTCTTCTTTCAAGAAAATAGGAGAAACTTTTCAAAATTCTTAAATTTTAACTTTAGTTTAAAAAAAAAAAAAAAGGTCAACTTCTGCACGTTTATAAAATTGGTGGCGCGAGCCTACCATCTTCCTTTCGTAAACAACTTATTCCCTTTCTTAAACAAACACGGACAACAATCTCTCAACAACCCTCTTTCTTCTTCTTCTTATTCTTTTAAATTCTCCTCCTCATATCTCTTCCGATTTCCGTTCCCAAATCTCGATTTCTACTTATGGATACCTTCTTCATCAGCCACGGATCACCGACGCTGTCAATCGACGAGAGGTTGCCAGCTAGGCATTTCCTCAAGTCATGGAAAGCGAAGCTTTTCCCGACGGTTCCTAAGGCTATTCTGATGGTTTCTGCACACTGGGACACGCCGGAGCTCGCCGTCAACATCATTAATGGCCGTAATGATACCATCTACGATTTCTACGGTTTTCCCAAACCTATGTACGAGGTTGGTATTCTTCTAATCACTTTGTCAGTAAAATAGGTGATTTTAGGTTTTGTTTTGTTTTTTGTTTTCATTCTGATGGATTGTGTTGTTTCTTGTAATTTTATTGAAGGAATTGTTTAGTTTGGGAAGCATCCATGCTGAAATTGAACATTTATGGGGGTGGTGTTTTTTTTAAGTGGTGGGTTGGGGTGGGTAGTGGTATCAGTTAGTTGTTTAAATTTTTTTATGGATATGGTTCGAAGAAAATTGGATTGCTAGATGATTTCTGGCTGGTCCTGTCTTGATGTGTTAGATGAGAATAAGAGATTTTTAGCTAATTGTTTGTTCTTGGAATTACCTATAAATGATTTGAAAGATTTGTCTGTGGTAGAGATGGTGCAGAACCATCTAGTGATCCTACAAAAGAAAGCCCTTGCATAAATAAAAATTATTCTGTTCTATCAGAAGATTGCAAAGTCTGGCTAAAAGAACTTCAGATTGACTCGGTTCTGTTTTGCCTTTGTTTTTGTTTACTTGGTAAAAATCTTGAAAAATATTGTTAACTCTTGAGTTCAAATTTCTCCTACATCAAATTTGTGCCTTGACACTCAGAAAAAGTTCCAATTTTGATGATACATATATTTAAAATTTTTAATTTTTTTGCCACAGACTTTTGCTATCGTGAGCTCATGAACTGATTTATGGATTGAGTATTTCTGTGTAAAAATATGATGATTTTATTTCATAAAGCACAACAAAAGCATATAGAAATATAAAGCTTGATTTACATCTTCATTTGTGTTAATATTTTCTCCAAAACATCAGCCCATATTCTCTGCAGATACTGCAACAACCCCATATTCCATAGAATCACAGAAGCTAATATATATAAGCATTTATCCATGCTTTCCAGATCAAATATCCTGCGCCAGGTGCACCAGAACTAGCTAAGAAAGTAAAAGGATTGCTTCAAAGTGCTGGATTTGACCGTGTGAAGGAGGACAAGAATCGCGGGCTTGACCATGGAGCCTGGGTTCCTTTGATGTTGATGTATCCAGAGGCTAACATACCAGTTTGCCAACTTTCCATTCAATCTGACAAGGATGGAACATACCACTACAATATAGGGAAGGCATTGGCTCCTCTCCGAGATGATGGTGTTCTAATTATTGGATCAGGAAGTGCCACACATAACCTAAGATCGCTTGGCCCCGACCATGTACCACCACCCAGTTGGGCTGTAGACTTTGATAAATGGCTTACAGAAACTCTAATTGATGGAAGGTATGCTTATCTGTTCTTTTTCCATGCATTCATTGTAGCTTTCATAGTTTCAGGTCCTTGTTGCAGCTTATTTGCTACTTTACAACGAATATTTTACCTTTTTTGGGCCCATTTAGCTTACAAATTGAAGCTCTGTCAATGTGGGGGTTTGAGCGTTTTATATGCACCAACTTGTGGAGTCTAATCTTTGGCCTATGAAGGAACACCTTATATAAACTTCACTGAGGATTTTTATAAAGGGGCCGCTGTCTTTAGATGATTTGGGAGAAATTATGACTAAAAAAATACCACAATTAAAACCATATAGAAATCTGTCATGACAGTAGTACGACGTAGTTTTCAATTGGATAAACTTGTATAAATCCTTGATGTGTTTTGAGCATTGTTCTTCTTTCTGTTTTATTTGCTCAAGGTGATTTGACTTGAGTCTCACCTAATTCCCAACTCTGCTTGTTCTTACATTGAGGAAAGGTTGACTTGTGGATGAATATTTTGGAGGGTTTGCTATAAGGAAGAGCTGCATATACCCATGGGCGAATCCCCCTTGATGTCAGGGTGGGCATTTTCCCACTCTCAAAAAAATAAATGATGTACTAGAGGGGGCATTTTTGACATTTTGTCCCCCGTCAAAAGAACATTTTTGCCATAATATTATCATCCTAAGTGTCATTGTCCATCCCGCAAGTTCGCACTGCGCAGCCGCTTTCGTTATTTGCACATTCGACGTTCAAGATGCAATCTCCTCGCAGCCGTCTCACAGCCATCTTCTTCCCAATCACATTCGACATTCCTAATATGTTATTGGAAGATAAATGATAAAAATTTCCTCTTACAAATTTGATAGCATTATGTATGTTAAATTTATAAAAAAAAATTATTTTGTTTTTTTTACTATTTGATGTTATTATTTTATTATTTATTTATTTATTAATTATTATTATTATTATTAATTTCTTGTTAATTAAAATTTTGTTCATCCTGAAAAATGAAGTTGGATCCGCCCCTGACCCCTGCATATACGGCTTAGTTAATCCATGTTGAATTTGACGAGGGTTTGGCATACACAAATTTCATATATTTGCCGATTTTAAAGTCCCAATTCCTTTTGTACTAAAAATGTAAGAGAACCAAAAGAAGAAATTGCCACCCTTCGCCTCCATGGCCTGTGTCATTTGACCCAACCTACAAAATTTGACTAAAATAGTTTCAGAGCATGAGAGTTTTGATTTGTACAACTCTGTTCATTTCTTGTTATTCCTTCACGTTTACAGAACAGAATGAAATCTTAAATGACATTAACTATTATTTCTGCTGCAGACATGAAGATGTGAAACACTATGATAAGAAGGCTCCAAGTGCTAAAATTTCGCATCCGCAGCCAGACCACTTCTATCCTTTGCATGTCGCTCTTGGAGCTGCGGGGGAGAACGCCAAGGCAGAGCTTATCCATCACAGCTGGGGAAATTCCTCACTTTCTTACTCTTCTTATAGGTTCCAAACGGCATAGTTCATGAATTTGTTTGCTTTGTTGTATGTTATGTATACTTCCATCCCGCTTTGTATGAGGATTTATTTTTATCTTATTTATATGCATTGTTTAGTTATAATAATGTGATGAGTTGTATGTGTGAGCTTTTTGGCTCATAATCATTTGTAACTATCTGAACTTTTTCAATCTGCTCAAATTAAGTTCTTTTAATAAATATCAATTTAATATCCAGCTATTATATTTACTGAGGAAATTAAGGTTTCGTTTGAGACAATTTTCTTGCTGCTTTTAATGCTTTTTAAAGCAGTTGTCTAGTTTAAAAATTTTTGGTACTAAATAGTTGTTCTAGAAAGCAGTAAGACAGCTGTCACAAATGAAGCCTAAGTAGCATTGTTCACAATAAATGATATTTTTTAACCTCTTGGATTTAGTGGGGGATAGTGCTGGTGTTGTTGACTTTGTAGGCGATTTTGAGGGCTGTTTCCCTACTTGAAAGTTCAATTCTAAGAGTGAGAGGGTGTATTATCTTGCCATCAGATTTAGAACAAAATCACAATAACTCAATGAAAGATTGTGAACTGAAAATTTAGAAACAATCTAAGAGTAGAAATTATGATTTAAGTGATTATACATCATCAAAAAATTATCATGACCGGGCTCGAATCTCGAGGCAAAATTAGGTTGAAAATTTTCGAAATTAAAATTGGGACCATCCAAACTCTAATTTCAACGAACTTACAATCGAATTGAATGTCTCGAAAATACGAACACAAAGACACCAAATTCGACTCAATCCGAGCCCAAATGGGTCCAAATCAAGGGCCTGAAGCCTTGTTGGAGGGATTAAACTATAATTTGGATTACCAAACGGTTTCCAAATGTGACATGCTTATAATCAAATCGAGCGGCTCGACGAGATGAATCCAACAAGCCTAAGATCACGGAATTCCGACATCATTAAGGCCTTCAAATGTCTAGCGAACTGTCCATGATCAAGGGATTCAACATCTGTCGTCCATCAAAGCCACTCTCTATTTTCCCTTGATCCTCCTCTTATTTACGGGACATGCCACTTTAGAAAATCTATAAATAGAACCCCCTCAACCCCTCTCCTCTTGAAAAGGGAGATATCAGAGATCACTCTTGCCTCCTTGCCTCCTTGACCACCACCGGAGTTCCGTCGGGGGCCACCACTTGACACCATCAGCTCTGCTGGACCACCACCTGACGGCTGAAGTTTTGCCGGACCACCACCTAACACCCTGAGCTCCGTCGGACCGCCACCTGACCCCTTGATTTCCTTCGGATCACTACATGACACCCTGAGCTCCACCGGACCACCACCTAATGCCTGGACTTATGTTGGAACACCACATGACGCCCTGAGCTCCGCTGGACCACCACCTGACGGCCTGAGTCCACCAGACAACCACCTGATGTCTGGAGTTCTATCAAACCACCACATGACGCCCTAAGTTCCACCATACCACCACCTAACGCCCTAAGCTCCGCCGAACCACCAATTATGCCTGGGTTCCACCGGACCACCACTTAATGCCTTGAGCTCCACCAGACCACCACCTGACACCCTGAGTTCCACCGGACCACGACCTGTCGCGTGGAGTTCAGTCGGACCACCACCTAACACCTTGAGCTCCACTGGACCATCACCTGACTCCTGGAGTTCCACAGGACTGTCAAGTGACGCCAGATTTTCATCCCCATTTATCATTAGATTTCAACCATACAGTTGGAATTTGTAATCAAATTGCCTTCAAGGATAAGTCAGCTCACTCTAATCTACTTGAATTCTAGTGGAATCATTTTCAACTGGGTCAGGCCTCGTGATTTTTCCTTTTTCCAGGGTTTTCCACATAAAAAATCTTGTGTTCTCTGTGTGTGAGCAGGATATCTGTACAACGCTAATACATAGGATTATAGCTCTATCGTCGTGTGTATTCTAGCCTGCAACAAGTGACATTTTTCTCCACCAATAAGATAATCCTATCATCTAATTTTAAAACTAAGCATATGTTAGTCTATCCACCAAGATATAAATAGGGTTTAATTAAACAATTAAAAAAAAATAAAAAACCTATTTGTTTATGATTTATAATAAGATAATTGATAAGATGGACAAGACTAATGATATTAACACTTATTTATTCATGGTTTATAATATTGTTTTATTGATTATCGACGTATTTACGTTTTCACATCTTTTGTTGATTTAAGGATTTAAGCGTGATGGTTTTCTACTTTTCATTATTGATCATATTAAACCATATCAGTGGTGATTGATTGATGTTATTGAACGTTATTGATTCTATTAATTGAAATTAGCATGCATATCGATTCCTTAAATCTTGTATGGATGGATTTAGTGAGTTTTTTGTTTTTGTTGGGCTTTGTATGCTCATTATATAATTTTATTAATTTTAAATCAAAAAAGGGGGAAGAACTTTGTGCAGTGAGGTGGATTGAGGTCTTCATATTTCTCCTTTTTGTTTTTGTTTTTATTTTTTTTGTATTCTTTTGTAGTCAAGAGCTATTGATAGACATATTGACTGTTAGTGATCCCCTGACTATTAAAAATGTGATTTTGATGAATAAATATAGTGAAATATTTCAATGTGTATGATGTTCAATGGCATTTACAAGATAGATTAATATATATTGTTGATTTATAGAAGTTTTGGTAAATACTTAAAAAGATAAAATAAGTAATTCTTCTAAATTGGATCCAGAGACATGACATTTGGCTCTCGATCTAGAGGTTTTATATTTGAGGCATTGCATGTGCAATATGCATGAGCTTGTGATTAAAATTCGCTCATCAATAAAATAAAATAAAAAAGTTGGTTTACATCATATTATCTTGTTAGTTCTTTTGATCATTTTGAAAAAAAAAAAAAAACACACACACATCTTTCAAGTGAAATGGAATATATCTAAAAATACACACTTTCTCTTGTATATTAGCCCATCTTTTTAACCCATCTGACAACCTCCTTTACTCAAAATAACTTTTTTTTTTAATACTTTTGTATCAAACTGTCAATTTTGCTAATATACTTAAAATAATGTAAAATTCTAATTGACATGAGTGGTGGTTGTGTTCTAGATAAATTTTTAGACGTGCACATTTATGCTTTAGTATCAAACTGACTATTTTACTAGTATACTTAGTGTAAATTTCTAATGGCCACTTTTTAGAAGCCTTTTTAAGTTTTTATTTTTTGATGCATTTCATAGAAACCCATTTTTCCTCGTCTACAAAATATGGTTCAATACCTCAATTGCTCAATTGAATCCATGGACGTATTCAGGGTGGGGGCATTAGTGGGCACGTGCCCAAAACGTGCCCCCATTGGCTTGAGACTACGATTAATTATTCTGCGCGGATGCCGAATGTCGTCCGGAGACCAACCAGAATGCGCCACGTCACCTCTTACTCGGTACTGCTCTGTACCACGGCTCGATACTGCTGATGTGGCATATTCTGGTTGGTCTCCGGACGGCGTTCTGCGTCCGGTCTCCGCACAAAATAATTTCTCCGAGACTACCCCACTAAGTTGTCTGGTTGGATGACTCGGCCTTCCTCTCAATCTATCTTTATTTTATGAAAAAAAGGTAAGAAGTAATCAAAGAGCTAGAATATAGATAAGAGAATTACAAACACATAATTGTCATAATCTTAGAGAGACCATCATAGGCATTTTCAACTCACCATTGATATATTGCTGGCTTGCAACTAACATGGTCTAGAATGTAGTTTAAGATAGTAAAAAATTATTTCATTATAGAGCCATCACTAAAAATAATTCTTAGATTTGCCCATAATTGCATCAATAGTTGGGAAAAAATTGGCCCTTAATATCTTCTTTGAAAATTTTGATCTTCATCGGTTTTAAAATCTTTAGATATGCATATATATATATATATATTATATATAATGTTAATCTAAAAATTAGATTCAAACGAATTTTTAGGCTCATCTTCACCAATTTTTGCAAACAAAAATATATCATGATACAAACTTCTTTCTATGATTGATGTTAAGCTCCCACCTTATTTTTTCATTAATGATCGAAAGATTATCAACTTTCAAGCAATAAGGCTCATCTTACTTTGATATGTTCCAATTTCCAAAATGATTTTGCATCTCTAATAAGAAAGAAGAGATAGCCCCAAAATTAATTTTTAGTATTTAAAGAAGAAAAATTGCCGAAGAATATCCTCGCACATTTTAAGGTTGAATAGGCTTCCAAAATTCTTGAATTTGCATCGAGTTCCAACCGTTGCACTAAATCTTGGTGTAAATCCATAGACTTTTGAAGTCCATACTTATGAAAAACACATTAACGATATCCTTATCCTTTTTTTTAACTTAAAAAATGTTAATAACATATGACGATTCATAATATCCTTGAGTCGAATCACTTGGTTTTTAAAAGTCAAGTAGTTATTAGCTTAGATTCAATCCAAATCATTTTTCAAAGATGGAATCACTTTAATTCTGATTCAAATGATTTTATATATTAGGTTTTTCAATAGGCTAACAAAGAAATAATTGACCCATTTGTTTATGCTTCTTATGCATATACAAAAGTTTTCTCAATCACTTTAGTACTCTCTCCTCCTCCTTTCAATGTGAAGAATGGCGAATATATTTATAATTTTGGAGAAAGACATTTGATTATTTCTCCAAAGTCGCAAAATACTATCTAACAACTCAATGTTGGTTTCTTGATCGAAGGTATTTCCTTAGTGGTTTTAGCGTACCTTACTGATTTTTGGAATCCAGGAATTTTGGCTGTAGGATTCTACTTATCAGATGGTTGAGTGGATTAATTAAGTATAAACAAATTTAGAGATTATTAGTTCCTCACTTAATTAATACAGTTTTCTATCCATACTTTAAAGTGCCTTGATCTTATTTGGACTCCGGCAATTCCATTTTTGATATCGTTGGGTTCCTTCCATCGAACTTTTAGTTAGTTAATATTTGAATGGAATTAGAGTTCAAAAATTTTGAATGGTTCTAAATGTTTTGTTTTCCAATTCCAATTATGCTTGATCAAATGGATTTTCCCAATAAAAATCAATATCTGTATCCTAAATCTACTTATATAACACACATCGTCCTAAATTTTCATCAAAATATGCATAAAAGAAGCATTCCACTTTAATATCAGTTAATATTATAATATTTTTTATATGATGTTGGGTTACGATGTTATATACACAACATATAAAATATTTTTATATGTTAGATTATATAAATTAGTGAAAATCATTTGTATTTAAGTACAACCCCATAAATTTTAAGTCCCCCATATTTTAAATGAGGGGATTTACAAATATTACTTAAACTATCGTATTTTACACATAATTTTTTATTTAATTGAGCTACCACTTCACACGCTTTCTACTAAAAACCTTAACCCTTAACATAAAGAGAGATGAGAACGTTGCGCTTCGTCTCATTTAGGAAAGAGCATTGAACAAACCAATTACATATGGACAACCTCAATGATCAAAAACGAGATAAAATAGTCGCACTGGAGGGAGAGCATTGATTGGATGTACAACTTGTGTGGGAGAGGAGTTTTTTGCCCTCACCAATATCTGAATAAGAAAAGTAATATTTTTTATACTTTTCCGAATTTAATAAGTCAATTAAGTCAAATTCATATTATACATTAAATACTACAAAACTCAAAATACTAAGATCTTCTTGTTGATAATCAAAACTTTTAATAACAGATCAATGTGATTTGTATTTTAATATGTTAATTTAAAAATTTATCAATCAAACAGTAATAATTGTTTTTGTATGTAAATTCTAAGAAGAACGAATCCAGAACAGCTGGGAAATCAGGCGGCGACTGCCCTTTTTAACGAGTCTAATCAAGCCTACTTATTCGCGTAGGATTTTTTTTTTTTTGGGAAAAACCTGGGCGAAAGCCCTTCCATTAAGCCAATGAACAAAGTTACATTAATGTAGAGACAAGAGAAAAGTAAAACTAAGAGAGCAGCAACAGGATTACAAGTAAAAGCAACCAAAAATACTAACAACCCTAACAAACAAGGATTGTAAGCAAAAATAAAAGGGCTCAGTAAAAAGAATTGCCCGATACCAAAAATCCCCTGGTTGCAATGTTGATAACGGCAGCAGCTTGAGAATGAAGTGAATAACCTTGCCCATCCAAGGGGGAGAGACAATTCAACATCATTGGCACTCAAAAACCATTCCCGCCCAAAAAAAGAATAAGATCCGGCAGATATCTGTTCCAAGAAAAAAGGAGCAACGCCAGCCTTGCGCCAGTCACATAAGTCCCATCCAAATCCCCAGCATTTTCTCCATTTGGCAATTTTCAAATAAAGACAGCCTTCTTAATAGAATGCCACCACCGTTTAAGCTCGTAGGCATAATAAATAATAAGCTCGTATGTAAATAAAACCAAAATTTTTTTTCGCCCTCATTTTTTTTTTTTTTCCGCTGCGGCAAGGAACCTACAGTACTTTCTTGCTCGTCTTGAAAATTCTCCCAAATATCTCTGGGAAACCGTCAGCATCTTCGTGGTAAGATCTAAACCCTCAATCGATCTCAGTACTTTTGCACATCTGTTAATTTGTTCGTGTTTTCTTGATCACTCCTTAACATTCCGTTTTTGAATTCCAAAATCGATTAGGTTTCATCCTGGTTAGAATTTCATCCGGGGAGGGATTCGGAGATTCGTTTGTTTGATTTTCTATTGCAGATTTAGGCTTTGATTGGTGATTGAGATTTGGCATCTTTCCTTTGGAGAAGAGTCTAGAAGCCGGCGGCCATGTTTGCTCGCTTTTTCGGGAAGCCCAAGGAGCAGACCAATGCTCTGGCGACGCTTGACAAGTTAATGAGGGTTTCTGGAATCTTTTCTATTTTTGTTTTTTTGGTTTTTATTACAACGATTTATGATTTGATGTTGATTAATTGGGGGCTTTGATAGGCTGTTTTTCTTAAATGTTGTTGAAAATTACGTTTATTCCTTGGATGAATACCTCAGATGTCAGTATGTGCGCTAGTGCTTCTCTGCTTAATGTTTATGATCGGTGGTTTGAGTTTATTACTTCGTTTACTTGTTTGGTCATGTCTTTTTTACATGGCCGGAAGCCAAACCAATAATATAAGTCAAAACAAACCAAAATTTCTTTTTAGGGGCGAAATTTAATCACCTAGGGATTCAGATTTAACGGGTGAGGAATTCTAATCCTAGAAGAACTGAAACTTTGTGGGGTTGGGATCGTCCAGTTCTTCTAGGCTGCTCTCAGCCATTGTTTGATGGAGAACAGGTTCTTGGAAAATATATTAGTCATCAATGTCTTATCTCAAAGTTGAGAACAAAATTCCTTCATGTTTTAACGCAAATAGAGATGGAATAATCAATAAGAAAGAGAAGAAATCAAATCTGTGATTCATCAGCTTCTTTTTTGTCTCCTTGGAGCCCCATTGTATGAGTAGATCAGATTGGTGAATGGTTGGCAATCATCATATCACATCCTAAATTTGAACAACAAATTTCTGGTACTTTTCATCATTGGTTAAATGGATTAGAAGATGGAATAAAATAACATAAAATGCAACAATAAAAAAAAATCAGTGGAGCAAAATTCTGAATTTTTCCTTTTAGTGGTACACTTTGGAATTGCACTTCACGTTGAAGGACAAGGAATATATTATTGAGAGGGGATTTTTGGTATCCAATAACCTGAGAAAACAAAAATGGAAGTTAGCTCTTATTTGCGCTTGGATCTAAACTTGCTAATGTTTTCCCTAGGAAAAGCATGAAATTTGTGGCAGAGGGGCCATGGTGTACACTAACTCTGATCCTGATATGTTAGCAATATAGTTATGTTTAATGCAAACATACTATGTGCATGAACTTATATACATTCATGGCTTACACAAACTCTGGTTTATGAACAAGGAGTTTTGTTTTATATTTGAATTTTTTAGCATAATGGAATATTGGCCCATTCTGCCCTAAGTTTGGAGATATAAAAAAATAAAAAAAGTTTGAGGCATATCATTAATATTTGCTTAAAATAGGAAATTTCCCTTTCAAAGAATATTAAGTCCAAAAATAGCCCCCTAATTATTTGCATGTGGGACAAATTAGTCATAAATATTTCTAATTTCTTCATTTTATTCCTTATATATAAAGTTAATCCAGAAATGGATCCTATATTGTAATATTGTGATAAAAAATAATCCCAATTTATTTTATTTACTTAAACAAACTGATCCCAACTCAATCTAGGAGGTATTATTTGGATCAATTTTATATAATTGATGAATTAAATATGAGAATTTATATGTCATGCCATTAAAACTATAGGAGAGAGAGTTATTGAGCATTAGGTTACTACATGATACTAATGTTTTCTCAAAATCAATTGATTCAATGTCGGATAGGTTACTATGGAAGCTATATTTATTTAATGAATTTGATTTGGTTTGATGGAGAGTATAGAGAGAATAAAGGAGGATCTCATATAATTTTTATTGATTTGGAGAAAGCATGTGGGGCTCGAGAATGAATGAATATGATTTAAAATTATGTAAGTGCAATTAAGTGGCCTAGTGCTGTGGCGTTAGTTCAAAAATTCAAATTATAGAGCTTAGAGCGTTGTAAATGCACTATTGGCATTTGGTACTGTAGCAGCGTCGAGACGGCTTAGCACCCATATTGACACGCTCAATATGTAATATTTATTTTAAATTTTGTCAATAATTTAGCTCAACCCTTGAGACTGCATTCTAAAGAGCACATGCAATCTTTTTCAAGCATTAAAGCACTTTCAAATACAATGCAAATGGATTTGAAAACAAAATTTTAAAATATTTACTTTTTTTTTCAAACGGTGAAAATTGGTCTGAAATTGTACTTTAATCCTGGAGGTCTCACAGCAACACCCGGCTGAAATAAGCTAGGGTCCTCTTACTCTGCATTGAAAATTGCGCCCAAAACCATAGCCTAATTGCATCAGTTCTCATTACAAACGGCTAGCTAAAATCTTTAGTGCTAACACAGAAGCACTCGTCATGGCTTTTTCCTCAAACTGCTCATGCTTTGGGTGCGCCTCCTCTTTGACAACTATCATTCTTCAGTTGCTCTGTCCAATGCCCATGCTAAATAGAGTTCTTCCCCTCAACAAATTTCCTGTAGTATATGGAACCCAAAGAACTCCTCAACTCCTTTAGGTTTTGGGTAAGGGGGCACTTCCAACATAGCCCTTTTTCTTGAAAAGACCTGCAGTAATCAATGGATTTAACACCACAATGTCCCGAATACCCAAGGACACTTCTTTAATTTTCATATAGATGATGCTCCCTTTAATGTCACTAACACAACCCTCAAAGTGCTCCACATACTCTGCCTTAGACCGGCTATACACCAAAAATGTCAATCGAAGAAATTCAATATAAACTTGCAGAGGTAGGACTGGAAATACCTTTGTTCATAAGTGAATTGGAAGGTAGTTTGGGGCGTTGGTAAAGGCAAAAGGCATCACTTAAGAACTCGTATTGGCTTTGTGAGTCCTAAAAAGCAATCTTGTCGATGCTAGTTGGCCGGCATTTTGATTTGATGGTATCCTCGATTTCAAAGATTAGTCTTGGGAGGAAATCACCACTCCATATAACTTAACTCAATCAATGGACAGGTATATTAAACTTTCTAACACGCGTTTTCTTATTCAGAGCCCATAATCACACAAATCTTCAACTATTGCCCTGCTTCTTGACCAATAACATAAACAAGGGGACTAACATTGGGACGAATGATCTGGGCTCCAACATCTCCCTTGATCAGTCTCTCAACAATTTCCATCGTTCTGAACCTGTGGGTACCGTAGGGTCTAACACTGATAGGCGATACCTCCTAGGTGTGTCAATATTTGGCAACACGAAAACCCGATACCCTTATACCAACCCAAAAATTTTGGGTTAGGGTCAACACCGTTTGTGATGTCGAACCTACATAACAGAATTTTGTTTATAAAAATTTGAAATTGCACGCTCATAAAGAGAAACAATAGAATTAATCACTTCCCACATTAAACCAAAAGAGTGAGCAACAACATAGTGATTAAGCTTAGGAAATCAATTATATGATAGTATTCGAGCACAAAATAATCAAATTAAATCAACCCTGGTTGAATGTTGGGACACTTTCAAAGAAAATCACTCTGTAACAACTTAAGAAAATCAGCTATAAGCATCCCACTCACACACGCTCATAGTAAGGGCTAAACCGGAGAATTTCATAATTTTAAACGATGCCCAACAATTGAGGAGTCCAAAGGATAAAAGGGTTATGAGAAGAGTCAACACCAACTCATTCTTCAAGCTTCTGGACTTTGTCTCCAACATTTCTCCAGGATCGCGGCTCGCCTA
>NW_021319651.1:167989-175325 GCF_001605985.2 Dendrobium catenatum | reverse complement strand
ATATATATATATATATATGCAACAAAATATATCATGATACAAACTTCTTTCTATGATTGATGTTAAGCCTCCCCCCTATGCCATTATGATCGATAAGACTATCAACTTTCAAGCATTAGAGCTCATCTTAATTGATATAGTTCCCATTTCAAAATGATTTGCATCTCTAATAAGAAAGAAGTAAGAGATAGCCCCAAGATTATTTTTAGTATTTAAAGAAGAAAATTTGCCGAAGAATATCCTCGCACATTTTAGGTTAGAATAGACTTCAAAACTCTTGAATTTGCATCGAGTTCAACCGCTGCACTATTCTTGGTGTAAATCCAAAGACTTTGAAGTCCATACTTATGAAAAACACATTACGATATCCTTATCTTTTTTTTTAACTTAAAAAATGTATAACATATGACGATTCATAATATCCTTGAGTCGATATCACTTGGTTTTAAAAGTCAAGTAGTTATTAGCTTAGATCAATCCAAATCAATTTCAAGATGGATCACTTTAAATCTGATTCAAATAATTTCATAGATTAGGTTTTTCAATAGCTAACAAAGAAATAATTGACCCATTTGTTATGCTTCTTTATGCATATACAAAAAATTTCTTCAGATCACTTAGTACTCTCCTCCTACTTTCATGTGAAGAATGTGAATATATTTATAATTTTGGAGAAAGGCATTTTGATTATTTTCTCCAAAGTCCAAAATACTATCTAACAACTCATGTTGATTTCTTGATCGAAGGTATTTCCTTAGTGTTTAAGTACCTTACTGACTTTGGAATCGAGGAATTTTGGACTTGTAGGATTCTACTTATCAAAATGATCGAGTAGATTATAAGTATACAAAATTTAGAGATTGATTAATTCCTCAGTTAATGTTATACAGTTTCTATCCATACTTAAAAGTGTTTGATCTTATTTGGACTCGGCAATTCATTTTTGATATCGTTGGGTTCCTTCCATCGAAACTTTTAGTTCAGTTATATATTTGATGGAATTAGAGTTCAAAAATTTTGAAATGGTTCTAAATGTTTGTTTCCAATTCCAATATGCTTGATCAAATGGATTTTCCAATAAATAATCAATATCTAGTATCTAAATCTACTTATATAACACACTCGTGCCTAAATTTCATCAAAATATGCATAAAAGAAATGCATTCCACTTTAATCAAGTTAATATTTATAATATTTTTTATATGATGTTGGGTTACGATGTTATATACACAAATATAAATATTTATATGTTAGATATATAAATTAGTGAAAAATCATTTGTATTTAAGTACAACCCCATAAATTTTAAGTCCCCCATATTTTAAATGAGGGGATTTACAAATATTACTTAAACTATCGTATTTACACATAATTTTTTATTTATTGAGCTACCACTGTTAACTCCCTCCACGCGGTTCTACTAAAAACTTTGAACCCCTTAAAACGAAAATGAGATGAGAACGTCGCTATGAGATCTTATTGAGGAAAGAGCATTGAACAAACCAATTACATATGGACAACCCTCAATGATCAAAAAGAGATAAAATAGTCGCACTGGAGGGAGAGCATCGATTGGATGTACAACTTGTGAGGGAAAGGTTTGCCCTAACAAGAAGCTATTGTCAGGGTAAGAAAAATAATATTTATATTTTTTTTCGAATTTATAAGACAATTAAATCAAATTCATACACACATCACATATATAATTCTCAAACTTAAAATCTTCTTGCTGATAATCAAAGCTTTCAATAAACAAACCAATGTGAGTTTTATTTTATATGTTATTTAAAATTATCATCCTAAAACAATATTAATTGTTTTGTATGTAAATTCTAAGAAGAACGAAATCCAGAACAGCTGGGAAATCAGGCGGCTACTTATTCCGCGTAGGATATAAATAATAAGCTCGTATGTAAATATAAACTAAATTTTTTCGCCCTCTTTTTTTTCCTGCGGCAAGGAAACCTACAGTACTTTCTTGCTCGTCTTCGAAATTCTCCCAATATCTCTGGGAAACCGTCAGCATCTCGTGGTAGATCTAAACCCTCAATCGATCTCAGTACTTTGCACATCTGTTATTTTGTTCGTGTTTTCTTGATCACTCCTTAACATTCCGTTTTGATCAAATCGATTAGGATTTCATCCTGGTTAGAATTTCATCGGGGAGGATTCGAGATCGGTTGTTTGATTTTCTATTGCAGATTTAGGCTTTGATTGGTGATTTGAGATTGGCATCTTCCTTTGGAGAAGAGTCTAGAAGCCGGCGACCATGTTTGCTCGTCTTTTCGGGAAGCCCAAGGAGCAGACCAATGCTCTGGCGACACTTGACAAGTTAAATGAGGTTTCTGGAATTTTTTCTATTTTTGTTTTTGTTTTTATTACAACGATTTATGATTTGATGTTGATTAATTGGGGGCTTTGATAGGCTGTTTTTCTTAAATTTGTTGAAAAGTTAGTTATTCCTTGATTGAATACCTCAGATGTCAGTATGTGCGCTAGTGCTTCTCTTGCTTAATGTTATATGATCGATGGTTGAGTTTATTACTTCGTTACTTGTGGTCATGTCTTTTTTAACATGCGGAAGCAACCATAATATAAGCAAAACAACCAAAATTTCTTTTAGGGGCGAATTTAATCACCTAGGGATTAGCAGATTTAACGGGTGAGGAATTCTAATCCTAGAAGAACTGAAACTTTGGGAGTTGGGATCGTCAGTTCTTCTAGGCTGCTCTCAGCCATTGTTGATGGAGAACAGGTTCTTGGAAAATATATTAGTCATCAATGTCTTATCTCAAGTTGAGAACAAAATTCCTTCATGTTTAAACGCAAATAGAAGATGGAATAATCAATAAGAAAAGGAGAAGAAATCAAATCTGTGATTCATCAGCTCTTTTTTGTCTCCTTGGAGCCCCTGTATGACGTAGATCAGATTGGTGGAATGGTTGGCAATCATCAATATCACATCCTAAATTGACAACAAATTTCTGGTACTTTTCATCATGGTTAAATGGATTAGAAGATGGAATAAATAACAATAAAAATGCAACAAAAAAAAAAAAAAATCAGTGGAGCAAAATTCTGATTGTTTCCTTTTAAGTGGTACACTTGGAATTGCAACTTCACGTTGAGGACAAGGAATATATTATTTTGAGAGGGGATTTTGTATCCAAATAACCCTGAGAAACAAAATGAAGTTAGCTCTTATTTGCTTGGATCTAAACTTGCTAATGTTTCCCTAGGAAACATGAAATTTGTGGCAGAGGGGCCATGGTGTCACACTAACCTGATCCTGATATGTTAGCAATATAAGTTATGTTTAATGCAAACATACTAATGTGCATGAACTATAATACATTCATGGCTTACACTAAACTCTGGTTTATGAAACAAGGAGTTTGTTTTATATTTGAATTTTTTAGCATATGGAATATTGGCCCCATTCTGCACCTAAGTTTGGAGCATATAAAAAAATAAAAAAAGTTTGGAGCATATCATTATATTTGCTTAAAATAGGAAATTTCCTTCAAGATATTAAGTCCCAAAATAGCCCCCTAATTATTTGCATGTGGACAATTTAGTCATAAAATATTCTATTTCTTCATTTTATTCCCTTAACTATATAAAGTTAATCCAAAATGGTCCCTTATATTGAAATTGTGATAAAAAATAATCCCAATTTATTTTATTTACTATACAAAACTGATCCCAACTCAATCTAGGAGGTATTATTTTGGATCAATTTTATATAATTGATGAATTAAATATGAGAATTTAATATGTCATGCATTAAAACTATAGGAGAGAGAGTTATTGAGCATAGGTTACTACATGATACTAATGTTTCTCAAAATCAATTTGGATTCATGTCGGATAGGTCTACTATGGAAGCTATATATTTAATGAATTTGATTGGTTTGATGGAGAAGTATAGAGAGAATAAGGAGGATCTACATATAATTTTATTGATTTGGAGAAAGCATGTGGGGCTCGAAATGAATGGAATAATGATTTTAAAATATATGTAAAGTGCAATTAGTGGCCTAGTGCTGTGGCGTTAGTTCAAAAATTCAAATTATAGAGCTTAGAGCGTTGTAATGCCACTATTTGGCATTTGGTACTGTAGCAGCGTCGAGACGCTTAGACACCCAATATTGACACGCTCAAATAGTAATATTTATTTAGATTTTGTCATAATTTACTCCAAACCCTTGAGACTCATTCTAGAGCACATGCAATCTTTTTCAAGCATTAAAGCACTTTCAAATACATGCAAATGGATTTGAAACACAAAATTTTAAATATTTACTTTTTTCAATCGGTTGAAATTGGTCTGAATTGTACTTTAATCCTGGAGGTCTCACACAACACCTAGCTGAAATAAGCTATGGGTCTCTTACTCTGCATGAAAATTGCGCCCAACCCATAGCCTAATGCATCAGTCTCCATTACAAACGGCTAGCTAAAATCTGTTAGTGCTAACACAGAAGTACTCGTCATGGCTTTCTTCAACTGCTCAAATGCTTGGGTGCCGCCCCTCCTCTTTGAAACTATCATTCTTCAGTTGCTCTGTCAACGCCCATGCTATAGAGTTCTATCCCCTCACAAATTTCCTGTAGTATCATGGGAATCCCAAGAACTCCCTCAACTCCTTTAGGGTTTTGGGTAAGGGGCACTCCAACATAGCCTTTATCTTGAAAAGACCTGCAGCTAATCATGATTTTGACACCACATGTCCCGAATACTCCAAGGAACACTTCTTTAAATTTTCATATAGATGATGCTCCTTTAATGTCACTAACACAACCCTCAAGTGCTCCACATACTCTGCCTCAGACCGGCTATACACCAAAATGTCATCGAAGAAATTCAATATAAACTTGCAGAGGTAGGACTGGAATACCTTGTTCATAAGTGATTGGAAGGTAGTTGGGGCGTTGGTAAGCCCAAAAGGCATCACTAAGAACTCGTAGTGGCCTTTGTGAGTCCTAAAAGCAATCTTGTCAATGCTAGTTGGCCGCATTTTGATTTGATGGTATCTCGATTTCAGATTAGTCTTGGAGGACATCACCACTCCATATAACTCATCAATGACAGGTATATTAAACTTATCTAACACCGTTTTCTTATTCAGAGCCCAATAATCTACACAAAATCTTCAACTATTGCCCTTCTTCTTGACCAATAACATAAAAAAGGGACTAACATTGGGATGAATGATCTGGGCCTCCAACATCTCCTTGATCAGTCTCTCACAATTTCATCGTTCTGAACCTGTGGGTACCGGTAGGGTCTAACACTGATAGGCGATACCTCCTAGGTGTGTCAATATTTGGCACAACACGAAAACCCGACCCTAACCCAACCCAAAAATTTTGGGTTAGGGTCAACCCGTTTGTGATGTCGAACTACATACAAATGTTGTTATAAAATTTGAAATTGCACGCTCATAAAGAGAACAATAAGAATTAATCAACTTCCCACATTAAACAAAAGAGTGAAGCCAACAACATAGTGATTAAGCTTAGGAAATCAATTATATGATAGTATTCGGAGCACAAAATAATCAAATTAAATCAAACCCTGTTGATGTTGGGCTTTCAAAGAAAATCACTCTGTTAACAATTAGAATAATCACTATAAGCATCCACTCACACACGCTCATAGTAAGGGCTAAACGGAGAAATCTTCATAATTTTAACGATGCCACAATTGAGGAGTCAAAGATAAAAGGGTTAGGAGAAGAGTTCACCATTCTCAAGCTTCTGGACTTGTCTCCAACATTCTCCAGGATCCGGTCGCCTATCGTTCGTGGATGCGCTTTGAAGTAAACACACCTTATAGTCGACAAGGGATTAAAGTCCCGCAACAGTTGAGGTGTGGCCGGCCAAGGGAGGAAGATTTATTTCTCCTTCTTAGGTGAAAACATCAAGCGAAGGAGAAGAAGTGTAGAGAGGTGGGTGGGGGCTTATGGCCGGTCCTAGAGAGGTGTTTAATTCCTTACTTGGGGTGATGAGTAAGGAAGGGCAGCAAACAAGAAACCTTGAATTTAATTCCAACAATTAACAAAATTCTGGAATTAATTTCTTGTCTAGGTGGCATGCAAATTAAGACAAAAATCAATTGGGATTTAGTAGGAATTAATGGCTTCTTTAAGTGGATGAGAGATTGGGGGAGATTTGAATTTGAATGTCTATAAATTAGGGGTAGGGAGGGGGAGACACACCCTAATGGGAGGGACATTGATTGGGAGCATTAAAGGGAAAGTAATAATTAGAGGCTGTGGGCTCCAAAAATTCGGCCTCGGCCTCCACTCGCTTTTCTTATTCGGCGAGGGAGTTTTAACGAACTAAGTTCCGAGGTAAATTTTGGAAGGCAGATGGGTTTGTAGATAAGACACTACCCAGAGATTTCGCCCTCATTTTGCGAGGACTTTATGATCTGAGTTCTGGTTTCCTATAGGCGCAAGCCCCTATAGTTAATTACCCCTCCCGATCACGAGAGAGAACTTTCGATTAAGGCTAGTCGTCGATCAGATACGTAGAATATACGTGTTATCTGGCATATAGTAGCAGCAATGGTTTAGATATTGGTAGAAATTGGATTTGGAAATTGGGTTTTGATTTGGGTATTTGAGAACTGTATTTGGGTTTGGGAATTTGGAGAGTTTGATATTTAAAGTAGAAATTTCACCATCCTGCACTTAAAAGCTGATGGTGGGGGAATGGATGATGGACCCGATCAAGATCCCATGGTTCCGTCATCCCGGGCCATCGTGGTCCCTGGTCTACTTAGTCAGAGGAGGTAGTCGACCCAACCTGACAGAAGGATCCTTGTCGGCAGCCATGGGTTGTTTCGTCCAAGGGGACCTTGTAGACCGGGGTTGAATGTTTGTCTAAGGGGACAAATTTGAATCCACCTTAGCTGACAGAGGGCTTTGTGCCCTATCGATCATATCCTATTGATTCATATCTCAAGGATTTAACGCCATTAAGGAGCGTATCGGCTCTGGCCATAACCGCTATCTGTGGTGCCATTTGGCGGCAAAACCACTCGGTTCAGAGGGCCCCGGGTCATAACCGTTTACCTGCAGTGCCATTTAGCGGCGAAACTGCCGGTTAGAGGACACGTACCACGTCCTTACTGGCAAGAGATTATTTGAGAATGGATCCTAGTGATATTTTCGACTAGGCATTAGCTCTTTGTGAGCTAGAGTTTATTTAAATTTGTCCGCCTCGACAAACTGTTGCGGAGGGCGGATGGATTTTGCTTTAAGCGCGTTGATGGATTTATTTCAATTTTAAATATTTTTGGAATTTTGAATATTTTTGGGATTTTG